>NW_026695245.1:2432500-2537500 GCF_021218885.2 Marmota monax
TCTATTTTTTATAGCGCTTTTCTTTTATTGCATCTGCCTGTCATGCGCTCTGCACTTCCCTTTCATAACTTGTGCTGTTGCTACTTTCCTTGCCAACTCTCACTACTTTATTGAAGACTTTCTTTATTCCTATGACTCTCTCATTTTTTTTTTCCCCACTAGCCCTCAACTCCCTCTCTTCTCAACTCAGAGTTTTGGAAAGACTTGGGTATTTGGGACTGTTTTCTGATGAAATGATTTCATGGATTTTTATTGGTGACATATTGTTATTTTGCTGCTGCTGAATTTCAGGAGTCTGGTTGCTTTGACAATTGAGGAAAGCTCTAAAATTAGGTGGGCTCTAATTCAGGGAGTGAACTATGTCTGGGACAGTGGATTAGTACATGTGTGTATACACAAAGAAGCATGCACATGCACAGCTGCGGGGAGGGTGGTCCATTCTTAAATATGAAGTGAATAAGAAGATTGGAAGTCCATTTCTGCTCTTTTTTATCTCTGGTAAAGAGAAAGAAAAATATCCTCCTTGTGTGTGTGCACTTTTCTAGATCTTTCCTTGGCTGTCTTTTGACACCATGTCACCTGACCTTATCAGGAGGGAGCTGGGGGCTGGGGCTAGTGTTTACCCAGGGTCCTCCTGGGACTGAACACTACCTCGGAGTCCAGCTTCTTTCAGCTTTACAGACAAAGACAAGGAGAACATTCTCACAGAACTCCGCCGTCTAGCGTAAAACAGTTCCAGCTGTTGCTGCTCATGAATTTTTTTGAGGAGTAGGAAAAAAAAAAAAAAAGTATTGGCTTGTTTTTTAGGTGTGGCTACATTCATAGAGCTGTCTCCAGACACTGATTTTTTTTTTTTTAAACTGATTCAGTTTAAAATGGTGAGGGACTTGGAATTTGGTGAATTATAATAATATTTTATTCTCTAGTCAGTTATGGTAGGAGGAATTCAGGTATTTATTTTTGAAGATAAAAGGGTCAGATGTCTTCAAATTTCCTGAAATTTGTGGTAGACTTAGATTATTGTAGCAGCACTTTATATTTTAAATTTAAGGTCATGTTTCACTACTGAGTAACTTTCCTGTCTTTTTTTTGGAAAAGCCTTCTCATGGAACCTCAAGACAATGAAATTAATTATACTTAATGCAGACACATAAACCTGGAGGGGACAGAGTTGGTGTTTTTCAACTAATGTTCTTGCTGACCCAGCACAATCCAGTGAGGGTTTTATAGGAGTATTTATTGTGGCCCAGTAATTGGAGACCGACCTCAGCTTTTAATTAGCCTGTGTTGGAGTAGAGATCAGGGAAGAGCCCTTGAATTCGACTCGGACTGTGACTCTTGCTAAGCGCTGGCTCATTCAAGGGTTAAGCTTGGAACCAGGCAGCCCTCATGAGGAGGAGAGCCAAGCAGCAGTGTATGATGTGCAAACCAGGTGACTGAGGGGAAGGGCTTCCTTGGACAGAAGGAGGCAACTTTTCAAAGTGAGGTGCCTGGTGGAGACTCTTCAGTAAGAAAAAAAAAATAATGAGTAGAGGTGATTTTGATATGTGTTAGAGGCCCACGCCGACCTTCCTGTGAGATTGTGGTTGCACTTTCACGGGGTAGAGTGCTAGCCCTGTTCATCACATAAAGAGAGGGACCAGCTGCCTTTTGCACAAAGCAGGCACGCTGTGGTTTGAGTCATTCTCTGTGCGCTTGATGCATTTGAGGAAAGTGTTTTGTGCTTAAGCACTTTTAAGTATCCACTGGAACACTTGAATCTGGCGCCCTAAAAATTTTAAAAGCTCTTTTATCCATTCTCCACGTGGTGCCTTGCACTTAGAAATCTTCTGTAAGATTTTTGTTCTTTGCAATCCTTGTCAATTGGAAAGTGCTTTATTCTTGCTGGATTTATTTTTTGTTTTGTTTTTCTTATTTGCAGGTGTCCCTGGTAAAGCTCTAAAGGGGAGAAAAAAAGCAGTAGAATTTCTTCCTAAAATAATATTTCTATTTTAGGTGTGTTATTTTGTATGTAATGTAGTTTTTTTTTTTTTGGGGGGCTTCTGATGAGCTCTTCTAAAAAGATTCCTGTCATACCTTGTCACTTTTTTGATGGAATATTGTCTTTGGCATTTGCACATTGCCTTTCATTTCCTACCCCTAACACACACACACACACACACACACACACACGATCATGATCATGCGCACACTTACATTTTTTTTTTTTAACCTCTGTACTTGGCCAGCTGGATGAAGGGCAACTCTGCTGACTTCCTCTTTCCAAACACTGGGTTGTGTTATTCCTACTCCATGCCCTGCCTCCCCTAAGACTTGGGTATGAAGGACCAACCTGAACTTTGCTCCCTGGTCTAGTGGCCTGATGAGGCAGGGGCACACTGCCTGGTTTTCCTGTGGGTTTTGATGTGCATGTTTCTTACCCTGATCCTCCCAGTTATTTGGATCCCTCCTCTTGTCCTTCTCCTGGGCACCCATCTCTTTTCCTGGTTCTGCATTCTTGTCTGGCTCCATCTGGCTCCAAGGACAGTCATTGTCAAAACCTCCCCTGCACTAAAGAAGAAAAAAAAGTTTTAGCAGAAAGAAATGCTGTATTCATGAGTACTCTTTTTTTTCTTAATTTTACCTTCTAAACTCTGGAAAGTTGAGGAAATGAATTTCTCCTCCACTCCTGCCCTCCTTCTTTTCCAGAAACCTTTGGATTCTTGATAGTCTTAGACTGAAAGGAACTTCCTTAAAAATTACTTATTATTTCAGAAAGGGTGCCATGACTATTTTCAAGAATCTTAAAAATAGAATCAAATTAAGGAAAAAAGTTAAAATTCTGTTGTGCCTAGGATATGAGAAGTCACCCCCCTCCCCCTGCTAGTTTTAGGCCAGCAGGATTCTCATAAATGCTGATTAGGTACAGCCTATGAGTCCTTCTGTTATTTTTGATCACATGCTTAATGATAGCCACCAGGCTAGTAAGAAACTTCAAACTGTACCAGGCAGTCTAAACCTTCTTAAAGTGTGTCCCACATCAGCTTTTTGGTGAGGCTGCATGTGAGGATTTATGAAAGTCAAGATGGCTTAAGCACAATTTCTAGCTTCACTTTTTTTTTTTTTTTTTAATTTTAGTTGTAGATGGACACAGTACCTTTATTTATTTATTCTTATGTGGAGCTGAGGCTAGAATCCAGTGTCTCACATGTTCTAGGCAAACGCTCTACCACTGAGCCACAACCCCAGCCCCTAGCTCCACTTTTTAATATTTGCGTCATTTGGAAAAGTTACTTCATCTCTCTGTGCTTCTGAAGTTGTAAAGTAGAGCTAACTATCACACCTCCTCAAGAATTAATAGAGGTTATGCCTGTCACTCACAGTATCACTGTTTTTTTTTTTTTTTTTGTTGTTGTTATTTTTTGTTTTTTTTGGATTTAAGGATTGAATTTTAGGCTCACTTAACCATTGTGCCACATCCTCAGCCCTTTTTTGTATTTTATTTAGAGACAGGATCTCACTGAGTTGCCTAGTGTCTTAATGTTGCTGAGGCTGATTTTGAACTCGAGATCCTCCTGCCTCAACCTCCAAAATGCTGGGATTATAGGCCTGGGCCACTGGGCCCTGCCACAGTCTCACTTTTGAAGATACCTGGGTGTTCCACTGTGACCATTACTGTTTTCCTATCTATGTAGAGCAAGTCATAAATACACTGTTTCTGTTTTCCACATTGTCATGAAATGTATCCTAACTTTGTAACTTATGATTCTAATCAAGAATGTTACAAAGTTCAATTTGTTTCCTTTTGCCACCCTGGGGATGGAACTCAGGACCTTACAACCAAGGTGAGTGCTCTTCCACTGAACTACATCTCCAGCCCTGGGCCAAAAGCTTTGCTTTGCCATAGAAAGCTTGAGATCCTCCAACTTGCCTCTTTGTGTATAAAAAGGAGGAGAGCATTCCTTCCCTTATCAGCCTGTTTAGTATTTGTGTTCAGTGACCATGAAATCAAAGTAGGTTTCATAAACAATAATTTTCTCATATGTGTTTTAGAATGCCTTTTGCTTTTCTCATTATTCTCCATTCCTGGTTTCCTATGAAAAAGTTTTGTTATCCCACAAATTTATGCTGTAGGAGCATAGGAAAATAAGGGACTCTTCACCCTTAAATCTATTGTTGGCTGATAGGATATAAAAGAAAATCTATAACCAGAAGGTAGAAAATGAGGGTAGGACAGGTGTAAGGAGGAATTTACTTTATAGGTAAGGATTTGTAGTGTGGGAGGGAAGGGATGTGGGCATGGTGTGGGGTAGGTGGGCAATGAAACATTGCCCACCAGAAGGCCTTGCATTGAGGTGACTGGATCTCGATTTATATTTGTGTTCATTATCCTTGGTCACTCCATAAAGTTACTGAATTTGAAGCAACTGTATCCCTAGGAGGTTAGTAAAACTCTAGCTTTCTCAATGGGACAATTTTCTTTTGTTTTTAATTGTTATTATTCAGAGAAAAGAAATGGCCAGACACAAAACTTATATCAGTGTTTATATATTATCCTTGTTTGCAGAAACCCCCGTGATAGAGTAAAGGTATATAATCCCACCAGGTAATAATTATTGTTTCTGGAACAGATATTATCTCTTATTACTCCTTTTTATTTCTTTCTAAAAACAAAACAGCATTTGTACAAGTGTGTATGTGTGTGTGTGCACGCGTGCACGCGTGCACGCCTTTAAACAGTCCTGTGTGTGCACTTAACTACACTGTGGACATTTAACCTTTACATTTGTTACTTGGTGGTGGTGTCTTTATTATGTGTATACATTTGAGGTATTTCTCTGACATTTTCCCAGTTATTTTCAAGGCTGGGAGTGTTGGAGGCAGAACTGCCATCTGTCAGGGCTGTGAACAAGGGTATGGGTATCTGTATTGGAGCTGTAACTGGGGGAGCATTGAGTGTGGCGTCCTCCATGCATCCTTTTAGCTCTGAGCCCACAATTCTCTGAAATAATTCAGCTGTAATGTAGTACCAGGAACATTTTTTTTGAAACTTAATATGATATCATATCCTTTATCAATATATTGTATCACTGCAGTTTGTGACATTATGCTGTAAAATGCTAGACCATAAAAGCCTATAATTTATAAGGTTATATTAGGTACTTACTTTATGTATTATAGCCTGATAGCCTTGTAATTCAACATTGCCTATCATTTATTCTATATATAATTCCATGGAGGGTTCTGGTGACATTATAAACCACAAAAGCAGAGCTCAAGTGGTTAGTCATTAGAACCCCAAGATAGAAATACCTTGTATTACATTATTCAGTATTTATTATTTTCCATAATGTGAAGTTAAAACACTTGGATTTGAAACATTTTCTATTTACATACCACATCATGGTATTCACATACATGTCAATCAGAAATGTTCTGCTTGCATACCACATCACAACCATATGTAATCTTGTTTTTGTTTAAAATGTATGTTTGTTATACAAGGATGTGTTGTCCATCATTCTACATAAGAGTTTCCCCTCCTGGCTGGGTATCAGAGAGGAAATTCTGCTGCCCATCCATTGTGAAGTTTTTTTTTTTTTTTTTTTTTTTTTTTGTGGTCTATTAAATTAAAGAGAAGAAAAGCACATTTGTTTTTGAATGAATTTTAAATCATTCATACAGAGCTTGGTCAAAAATAAATACTCTGCAAGGTTCTTTTTAAAAAAAAAAAAAAAAAACAACAACAACAACCCTCTGTAGCATTGGTCATGGGCCAAAGTCTGTAGTTATACTCATGTATATTGAAATGCATTGGATCATTATTGTAGAATGCTACAGTATATTTTTATAAGTTGTCTATGTGTCCAAACTAATCACATAATAACTTTGACTGATGCAATCCTCTCACATAAAGTTGTTTCTTGTTTTATAAACAGAGCTGCTCTCTCTCCTGTTCCTCACCCCCTTCCTCACGATTCCTCTTTACCTTTTCAGGGACATTTTGATTACAGAAGCCCTGGGTGGTATGACAGATTACCCTTAACAGCAGTAGCTGGTATATTTCACTTGATTTCAGAATGAAAATTAAGCTACACCCTCTTCCTCCAGCCACCAATTTTCCTACAATTTGATTAGTTTTTCCTTGAGATTTTTAGAGACTTAAAGAGTTTTGAAAAAAGAGAAAGATGACCAAAAGTTAATAAAAGAACTGAGTTATAAAGTAACTGAAGCCAACCTACTGTAAAAAACGGCCTGTTTTATGACATCACATTATAATAACTATTCACAGTGGTGAGCAAGTCTGCAGGGGACCTGTGCTTATAGTCATTTATTATTTGTTAGAAGTGGAGGAAGAGAGAAAGAGATTTAAAAACAAAGAGGAGGTAAAACTAGGAGCAGATAGCTGACCGCTTTCACTTTAAATCACAGTGCAGTGATCTCTTTTCTAGCCACTAAGTGAAAGCATTGAAAGATAAACAACCCAAGTGAGTGTGTTGGATTCTTGCCATGTGCTAGGATCTCAATTAAGGGATGAAATTGCCGGACACTCTTCATTTTGATCATGTGAGCCTGCATTCTGTGGGTCAGTCAGCAGGCAGTGGGGCCATTTTAGTCATGGGCTCTATGGGTATAACTACCTGCATTAGCATTAATGGTACTTAGTAGCACAAATCTCTTCAAATTCATAAGAAAATAGACCCCTGAAAGGGAAACAAGGAGGAAGAGTGGGGTTTAACTTTACTTGAATCTCCTCTTTGTTAGAAATACTTGTCTCTCTTCCTTTGTCATCTGCTAAGGCATTTGCTGTTGGGTAAGTAGCAGACAGAAAATCACAAATGGAAAGAACTTAGATTCACTGTAGAGGACTGAGATTTTAAGTGCTATTCAAAATACCAGTTGCAGGGAATATGGGAATCACCCCATTTTGGGGTACATGAATAGTGATTCTCTCCATTTTAGCACTAATTTGCATCTCTGGGCTGTCATATTTTGCTGTGGCACCATTTTCTCTAAGTGTTGCATTATTGACTTAAAAGGTGTCATTTTCCAAATGATGGAGGTAAGGCAGTACATTTTCCTTATTTCATAATTTGCACACAGATTGAAGAAGACGTAACCATTGTCACAAGATTCGGATGTGATGGATCTTGTATTTTAACTGGATTGTGGGTGTAGGGAAATGTACCAGTACATTAATTTTAATGGAAGATTGTGGCATCCTTGAAAAATATTTTGAAAGTTAAGTCATGTTAATTTTCTTCCTTATTTCTTTCCTCTTGTTTCTTGAGGCCTGATCATCTTTGACTCCTTACTCTTCTGTGTCATCACAGATAATTGTTAATTCAAGATAATCATGAGTTTAGTAACACTTATATTTTGTAGGGTGCTTTTTACCCACAAAATATAATCCAGATCTTGACATATTCTGATTCTGAACCAAAACTAAATAATTTGTTGAGACACTCTCATTTCTTTATGTTCCTCCCAAAAGAGATCAGCAACTTTTTAAAAGCATGTACCCATTCTTCCACTGGCCCTTTTGGTATTGTGGTCTTGTGACAAAAAAGATTTATATACACTTTGCCTGGTGGTGTAGGCTCTGGGTTCCATTCCGATTTGACCCACTAAGAGTAGTTGATTTAGAAGTTCAAATTAGATTCTGGGTGTATTGTTTTGTTTTCTTTTTGTTTTGCCCTGAGCCAACCTTTCTCTTACTTCCTACAGATGGAAAGCTAGCCTGGATTGGTGATGATAGGAAAGGAAAATAACATTGTATTAAAGGCGCATTATGCAATGGTGGAATGAATAAGGAAAAGTGGAAAGATTACAATATTTGGCCTTTGCAAAAAACACACATATAATGCTTGATTCTTTTTTTTTTTTTAAATCAAGACCTTTGGATCCAATGGATTCATTTATTAATGAAAATATTCAGTTCCACTTAACTTTCAGTTTAATGACCACTAAAAGTGTTTTTCTGGTTATAAAATTTAGGCAAACCAAGTGTATCTGAGCTAACAGGATTTCAGTAACTTCTTTAAAGATATAGAAGAAGTTGATAAACCTATATTGAGGGGCTGAGGAAGGGGCAGTGTAAGAGGGCAGCCCAGATTGTGGAGTCCACACATTACATTTCTAAGGAACTCTCTCTTCCTTATGGCAAGCAGTGTTAATGTGTTATGTTCAGATGTAGAGGAAAATAGGAGCCCTGAGTACTTCCTTCACCATCCACGTATCCACTTTCCAGCTCTTTCTGTCTCTGTGTATTCAGCATTAGAGTGATATTTTACATTGCTTAAAAATTACGTGAGTGTTTGTTGCTGTTGTATAGGAAGGAAATAAATCAAAGGCTTTTGTGGGATTTTAAATTCTTCCCAAGAGGAAAGAGCTAATATTAAGACCTTCACAAGTGGGATTAATTTAGTATATCTCTCAGGAGTCTATTGGGTATTATATTTATACATTATAAAATGTGTTTTGATATGCCTTAAATTAATATTTTTCTATCTGCAGGGTGAACATGAAGGTAGCACTCTCTCTGTGGGTGGGAGGAGGGGAAGGAAGTGATCCAGGCTTCAGCAGTGTGTCATGAAGGTGTGCACGCTAGTGCTCTGATATTCAGATCACTTCTGAGGCTGTCCTGAGAAGCCTCCAAGGCAAGGCGTACCTAGATGGTGGGGCTAAGAGGGAACATTCTCTAGTCTTTCCACTACTGCTTTTTAAATTTTGCTCTTAAAATTTATGCCCTTAAAAGTAAGCTCTTTTTGCACATGGTGCCGGTGGCTGATTGCCAAACTTCGTGTGTATCCACCATCAATAGCAGCTTCCCTGGACGTCTTTTAGCAGATGCTGTCAACTCATCACCTTTCTCTTACTCCCTCACACTGCCTTCATGGATCACTGCATATGCTGGTGCTCATGTGTCAAGGGGAAGGGCACAGCTGCAAAAAGGGTCACCCCTGGAGACTCAGGCTTCCTGTCTCTGTGGCGCAGGCAGTCCTGGTCAGTCTAGCCCCGTGACCTGGTTCCCCTTCTTTCCTTGTGTTTGTTTGGCAGAAAAGCCCATTGGCCCCAGTGAGGACTCTAGACTTTGGCTGCTGGGGGAGAAAGAGAGAGGGAGGCAGCTATTCCTGAGAATGTGGTCCTTTGCCATCACATATCTATCTGCACTACTGGTATCAAAATGTGAATTTGGAAAGTCAGCTGTGCTTTTTGCTGTCTGGTTCATCACCTTTATTGTCTTAAGAGCAAGTGGGCTGGTGTGTTAGACATAATGTGATTACCGTATTGATGTTTACCTAGGTGGCCTGTAAATCAGAGTGCAATGAGTCCCTGTGCTTTGGTCACAAGTTTGGTCCATCTGAACTGCTCAAGCAACTATAGCTTTGGATTGTAGTAAAAAATGCTTATTGTTCCCCTTTTAATATATCCTTAGCTTCACCTTCTTCTTCTTCTTTTTTTTTTTTCTTTTGTGCTCCATAAGCTGTGTTGGAAGAAATTGTAAAGTTCGTCCTTTCAGGAACCTCAGTTACATGATAGAAAGGTTTATTCAAATGCCTGTCATATTCTTGCAAGTTTTATCACAGCAGGATCCAGTAGCCCCACAAATCGGCAGGAAATCCACCATAAATTTTTCAGTTCCTTGATGATTGAGTGTTTGCACTATAGCAAGTTTTTTGGCAATATTTTAGAGGTTGGATAAGGAATTTGTTTTGAATGAAAGCCCGGATAAGGTTTGTAAGTTTTTCTCCTTTTATTCTTTATTCCCAATTTTTTTCCTTTGGGGTTGGAACTCTTTTTTTTTTTTTCCCTGTGTGCTGTGATGCTTTGTTGAGCAGTAGGATATTGAGGTACTTGCCGTGCCTGACAGACATAAAGTTAAATATACAACAATGAGGAGGAATCCAGGGGATGAGCCTTTAAGTCCCACAACAGACTTTAAGATGCTGTAAATATATTCAAATGACAACTCTCCCATCCACTAGACACAACATCTTATTTCATCTTGAAAACAAGTCTGAAGAATGCCCCAAGAATTTTACATTGAATGTCTGGTAGTATGCAAGTATTTCTTCATTATTCCAAAGTACCTGCCCACAACTGTATCATAAATAAAAGTAAATTTGGCTATGTTGAACTTTGTTATATTTTCCTCCCAATGAGACTGTCCCTTCTCCCATCTTGTTTTGTAGTGAAGTTCTCCATTTTTCTGCAGTAGGTAATATTTGTTGATGATTTGTTGATGAAGTTTTATTCATATGTATTAACCATAAATAGACACCATATGTTTAATTGTTTTCAACAATATGACAGTAGTTTCCATTATGTGGTTAGATGACAGCACAGTAGCCTCTTACCTGGGAATCAACTGACTCCAGGGGGATTTAGACATCAGACCCCAGAAGTAACAAGATCACCTTCTGGGCCTGCAACATTTACCCACGAGTGTCTCCAGTCAATCCCAAACTCCACGACAGATGAGTGGGTCCTTGTGCCCTTTATGGTTCCTTGGTATTCCTCACATAAAGGAATTTCTTAACAGCAAAGAAATCTTCTTACTCCAAGATCAGCAACTCTATTTTAGAACAGAGACTCAGAAATGCCAGAGCAGCAAGGTATTGGCACCATGAACGAAGGTTCTTATCTTTGGAAGTGAAAGGAGATGGGGATAAGGACCTGTCAGTTCCATGTTCACATCTCCCACTGACTGCCTCTGAGCTTCCATGAATGGTACCATTTTTGTGGCCCTCAACTTCTTTGTCTCTGGAATGACATCTTCAGACTATCAGGGACCTTCCTGCTCTGAAATTCTATGGTTTTACCTAATATTTTTTATTGGTTTTATTATTAATAGTAGGGAACTATATTTGACGCAACCCCCAATTAGCCATTATGAACAGGTGGCAGATTTCTTTTAATAGGGCCAACATAAGAGACACCATTGTGATTTAAACTGTTAATGAGTAAAACAATTGATGCTAGCTTAATTTTAAAATGTTATGACTTAAAGAACAATTCATATGAACAAAGTAATTATAGCAAATATTTATATCATGCTAAGTACACACTTTTATAATAGTCTGATTTAAATGTTATTGTTATTGTTCTCATTTTTCAAATGGAAAGCTGTAAGAGAGAAGTCAAATAACTCCTCCAAAGTTATGTGCATAGTGAATGTTGAAGATGGAGTTTGAACTCAGGCAATCTGCCTCTGGATCTGTGCTCTTTACTCCTATCAGGCTACTTCTCAAATAGCCACATTTGTTCTTTTCACTAAAAGACAAATCACAGAAACCATATGATTACCACTACTAACAATCACTTCTTGTGAAAGAAAAGTTTGATCCTCTAAGTATCCAAGTGTGTGGATTGGAGAAAGGGAAGCCACCCAGTGGGGCTAACCTGCTTATATTATGGCTAATGCTTTCTTTTCTAATGCCTTCATCTTCTAAAAATGTTACAGAGATTTAAGATTCATGGCATTTTTTAAAGTGCTTTTGAGAAGGCCAAATTGCTACCAGTCATTTACAAGTCAGTGTAAATTGATTTAATTGAATTGCTTTCCTTTCAGTGTTCGAGAACCATTGTATTGAGTGGATGGAGCATTTGAACCTGAAGGAGCTGATGGCTGAGCCTGGTGGAGGGTGGGTGTGTAGAATGCTTCAGGCTTATGGATAGATAGATCTGGATAGAGTGTCTCAGAGAGGGGTCTTAGGGCAAGGTGAGGGTTCTGGTGTCATGAGGAGAGAGAAACTGGGTAAGTTCATGATGGCGTCATGTATTCTAACATCTACAAAGAACCAGTCCTAAGTCCAAGAAAGGGAGTAATGAGGATCTAATTATCTTCTTTCTTATTCTTCTTTGGCCTTTTCTTCTCATAGTGGTTGTTTCTTAGAGTCAAAATCTAAATAACGTTTTTTGAACACTAGATATGTGTGTGTGTGTGTGTGTGTGTGTGTGAGAGGGGGGGGGAGAGAGAGAGAGAGAGATGATGATGATGATGATGATGATGATGATACATTATTGTTGGAACTGGGCATGGTGTTATGAAGTTACCTGGAATTTAAATTTTTATTTAATATTTTTAAGAAATGTATTCTATGAATAGCTGTTGACTTCCAACCCCAATTTAGAAGACAGTCTATTAAACCTAATAGTAAGAATGCTTTGATACTTAATAAAGTTGTTTATTTTGACCCCTGATGATGTTTGGTCTCTATTATTTTCATTCCACAGGAATGTGTTTTGATTTTGCTGGCAGACCTCTTGTTTCCTTCCTGCCACACTGTTGTCTTAACTTTGTCTAGAAGATCTCATTTTTTTTTGTCAATTATATTCAAAACCAAACTTTGTGGGGTGCAATTTACACCACCATCCAACTTTGTCTTCTCTTCTTGTCATCATGTCGATATTTCTCTCCTTCCCTCAGTTGCTTCTGTTTCTTTCTCATTTTCTCTCTTGCTCTGTGTTGCAAAATATCTAATGATATTCCCTTGATTTAGCTACCTAATAAATAGAATTTCCAGGATTTTGTTGAATTAATAATGAAAATTACTGGAAGGAATAATCAGCATAAAAATAAACATGATGATGATGTAAATTGCACACCATAAAATTTGATTTCAAATAAAATTGATAAAAGAATGAGATCTTGACAAAGTGTAACTCTTCCAGATTTGAAGCACAAAAGTTGAGCTTGATAGAAATACTGATCTTATCATGAGTTCAAAGCCAGCAAAAGCAAGGCACCAAGCAACTCAGTGGGTCCCTGTCTCTAAATAAATTACAAAATAGGGCTGGGGATATGGTTTAGTGATTGAGTGCCCCGAGTTCAATCTCTGGTACCGCCCCCCCACCACCAAAGAAATATTGATATTAAAAGAAAACTTTATATGTTTGATGTAGAAAAATTGATAAATGAATTAAATTTTCATTTTGTAATTATAATACAAATAAGTTGATCCTGGTGAAAAAAATTTCAGTGAAATTAGAATGAAACTGGAAAAAAAAGTCACTAGTTAACATAACATGAAATTGATGAAGGAATTTAGTCAACTCAATTGAGTCCACTCCAGAAAACCTTTAATGATCAAAATTCATCAGTATTGACAAAATTCAGTCTAAAATGTTTGTATTTAATATTTTCTGATTCAAAATGTTGGAGCAAAATGGCAGAGTAAAAATGGTGGTGACAAATGTGTAATACTCTTGTTTAATCCTCAGAGCACCATAAATTAGGTGGTAATAGCTCCCTATCATATAAGAGTAGCAGAGATTAAAGAGTTTAGAAAATTGGACTCTTCTGGAAACAGGATCTGAGTTTAATGCATTGTAAGATGAGGGTACAAGTACTTTTATTTGTGGCATCTTTCTGGAAAGAGTAGAACATTTTGAATATAAAAACACTTTATATCATGAAAAAAAATTTGGTGATACTAAATTTTAAATGATTTTGGCACAGTTCTAAGTTTGATATCCTAATGAAAATTCAAATAACTTAGTTTTATAGATAGGTTAGGAAAATCATTGACCTAATTTCTTTTTTCACCAGTTGGAATAACTGTGTTGTATAACTGTGTACATACCTAGATTGTGGTAAGAATCACTGGTTTGGATGAAATCAATGTCTCCCATGTATTGAGGCACTGGGAACCAAGTTTAAATATTCAATTACCTTCCATTCTGGATGCATTAATATTTTTGTCCTGGGGCTAAATGAGACTCAGTCTTATCTTGGTTTTGATTAAGAGGTTTGAATTTGTGATAAGATATTCTTATAATCTAAAATGGTGCCTAAGTAAAGGTTTATTGAGAATTGTTCAATCCAATAATTACAAAACAGAAGAGATACCTCACCAGCCCCTTCTAATTACCCACCCCCCCTCTGCCTCCGCCATTGTGGTCTCCTCTCCTTCACAGTTCCACCAAAGGTATGTACATTCAAAGAAAGTTTAAAACAGACAAAGCTCCCCTGTGGCAGTCTTTTTGCTCTCCTCCTCCTTTCCTCTCTGCCTCCTAATTCTCTCTGAAGGTCTCTTGGTACATGGAGCTCTCAGGCTATCTGACCCCACCCTGAGCTGATGGCCCAAGACAAAATTCCTGTCCTTTTAATGGGATCCCTTTTAGCCAAGTATATACCTTACCAGTTTATTATTTTAATAATTTGTTTATTGCTTTTCTTTCTTATAAGTCTATGAGGGCAGGGTTAATGTTCCTTTTGATCGTAGTAGATGTTCAGTAAATATTTATAAAATGACAAAATGAACTGCCACTTAGAGCAAATTTATGCTAAGATGTAAATGACCAACGTGATCTTTACCTTCCCAGGCATTTTTCCTTTTTGAAAGGAAAGGTTCCTTATTTAATTAAGCTAATCAGTTGTGTTTAAGTAGTGCAACAAAGTGGAAAAGAGCATGCTGGGATTGTGAGGGAAGGAATTTGGGGTTACTGTGACAGTACTACATGAATGTCTAACCTCAGTTTAACCATCTGCCTTAAACTGTTACTGTTTTCTAGGGGGAAAAAATGTCATTCTATTTCTGAACTCACAGGTTCTCTGTCATTCCTATGTATTTGTTCAGAACAGGTCTTTTGTCAGGGGAGAGGAAAACTCCCTTGGTCTAGGGGTGGAATAGAGCAAGACACGGGGTTGTGTGTGTGTGGGGGGGGGTAGGATTGTTGACATGTCCTGTGTGGGCGCTTCCTGTGCTGTCTGTTCTTTATAAGGTGAATGCCATGGCCCATTGTGCTACTCTGTCTTAATTGTTGGTTTACTTAACTAAGGGTTTTATAACCCTAGTAAAAACTTAAGAGTTTTAGGATGTTTGGTCTGCTGCTCTGTTTGTTTGAAAACTCCTGGCTCCTTTTCCTCAATGCTGGTGAGGTAGAGTGCTGGTCAGTTAGCATAGCAGGGGGGTGGGTCATGGTTCTAGTCAGGAGCTCTAGGCATTGCTTACTTTGAGCATAGCAGGTTTCCTTTAAGCTTATTCCACTGAGACAAGCTTATAGAGTTCTGCTTGTTCGAGGGAGGCCGCTGGATCTGAGATTGAGCATCATCAGCTCAGTCTCTTCGATGCATGGGTTTTAAAAATTAAAAAGGACAGGGTCAGGGGAGAAGGGAAGAAGGGATAGACAGAAAGAGGAGGAGAAGAATTAATATATTCTTTTTGGCTTTTTTGTTTTTCTTCCTGACTATTCATAAACATAGAAAGTAGAATATGTATAGAGGCGAGAGATATTGGAATGATGGAACAATTCACTGAAGAGATAAGCCCTTCTATTTGACTCCTTCTGTGTACTAAGTCTATTGTTTGACAAGGATAGCAATAGCATAAAATTATAAAATTAAGCCGAGACTACATCTCTTACCCACAGAGGGTAACTGGGATTCTCTAGGAATAAGAAAGCAGATGAGCTATAGGGTTTGTGTACTAGACTTTGAAACTCTTCTCCCAGTGATGGCTAATCAAAAGGAAAGTTGTTTGTTTAATTATAAAGGATATTATTAAGTCACTTGCCCCCAAAGTCTATGCTTTGCAAGTAACTGAAGGGCCTCTGATGCTACTATATGGGGCCAAACTGATGATGTCCTGAACATGAGATCCCAAAGATCCAAACTTCCTCTCCCACCTTCCCATTGATGCTTGAACAACCATCCTTTAGCATTGCAGTAACACTCGAGAAGACTAGAAACTCAGAAGCAAGTATAGGAGACTTTGGCATTATAAAGTATCCTAACTAAGAGGTTCCTATGTTTTAGTATTTTGTTCAGTTGAAATAGTGCCTTAATTTAAAAAAAAATGATAATAATCCTTCACTCTTATGGTTTCAATCCTAGGTGTCCCCCAAAAGCTCATGTGCGAGAGTGTTTAGAGGTGAAATGATTGGGTTATGAGAGCCTTCACCTAATCAGTGCATTAATCTACCGATAGGGACTAACCAGATGGTAACTGTAGGCAGGTAGGATGTGACTAGAGGAGGTGAGTTCCTGGGGTCATGCCTTTGAAGTATACATTTTGTTTTTGTTGAGCGGAGCTTGCTCCCTCTGCTTCCTGGAGCCATGTCCTGAGCTGCTTTCCTCCACCACGATGTTCTGCCTCACCTTGGGCCCCAAAGAATGAAGTCAGCCCTCTATAGACTGAGATCTCTGAAACTGTGAGCTCCCAAATAAACTTTTCCTCCTCTAATTGTTCCTGTCATGTCTTTTGGTTGCAGTAGCTAAAAAGTGGATTGAAACACTCAGTGTCCGTGGGGGTTGGTTTCAGGACCTCCACACATAACAAAATCCAAAGATGCTCAATCCTTAGTGTAACATGGCATAGTATTTGCATATGATTTATGTACACCCCCCATGTACTTTGAGCATCTCTAGATTACTTATAATACCCAGTATGTTGTAAATGCTATGTAAATAATTGTTACACTATACTGTTTAGGGAGTAATGGTGAGGAAAGGCCTGCATATTTAGTACAGGTGCAGTTTTATTCTGAATATTTTTGATGCATGATTAGTTGAATACATGGATGCAGAATCCATGAATAAACAGGGCTGACTATATGTTGTTTACAGAGTAGCAGTATATTTTAGTTGAACTTTGGAGACCTCTATTTTCCATGCTGTAGTCTTTATACAGTTTTACTCTCCTCATGCTTCAGTATTTTCATTTGTACCTGTAACTCTGATGGAGCTTTTGAAGACTGAAGAGATAACATAATGATCTCTTCTGAGGTATAATAAGTACATGTATGACAAATGAGGAATAATATTAGTAGGTGATATACTGCTTCCTCTAAAAAAGATGCCCAAGCATATAAAGTTTTATGAAAACTTCCCAGCAATAGTGGCAATGATTATAACCTATGGACAACTTACCATGCACTAGGCATAGTACATGTGATTTCCTTATTAAAATTTTAAAGGTAATCTATGAGGTTGAAACATATTTTTCAAAAGAAGATCCTGAGGTTTAGAAGAAGAGGTTGAGGAACAAAAGATTTTCCTCCTCCAATCCCATGTTCTTACCCCTGCTGAGTTGGCCCCAACTGCATGCTCTCTGTCCTTTCTGATGCTGCCTGCATTCCCCAATTGCACCAAACACTTTACTAGCATTAGCTTTCTTCATCCTCCAACCATACTTAGGAGAAGTAGGCACTGGCTTTAATTTTGTGTTTTGTTTTGTTTTGTTTTACCATTTTGATTTAAGAGGCATAGGGTCACCTCGTACATAAGTGGCAGAGCTGGGATTTGAACCTAGGGTGTGTCTGACTCAGAAGATTGGAATTTATCATTCTGTTTTATTGTGTCTGAACCAAATCTGTTCATGCACAAAAACTTCCAGGAGACTCCCACGATTCTCAGGACAAATGTCCAAGTCCTTTGTGCGCCTTCCTTTCTCTGATGTGCAGCCCTCCCTGCTCCACCCTCCACCCTGTGCACTTTGGTGAGATCCCACTTGCTCCTTATCCTTTTAGCTAATGGAGCACTCATCTTTCCTTGTCCTACTCTCCTGCTGCACTGGCTTTGTGGAATCAATCTTCTTGCCCCTTCTCCCTCTTCGTTCAGGGGTTGTTTCTGCCGGGAGGCTCTGCCTGAGCTCCAGAGTAGGCATGCCCGTTGTCGCACTGCCTCTGAAGATCTGTTGGGTCATATCTCTGTTCTGACTATCCATAACCTCCTGAAAGTCTGAAATACTATTAATTGCTGTATCCTCGGTGCCTGTACGTGGTAGGCACTCAACAAATCTTTATTACACAATGCATGGAAGGAATGAAGAGTCTTGAAATTCTGGTTTGCCTGGACTCCTATCTCTGTCCTCCTGTTTTCCTCTTTGGTCCTTCCAGCGCTGTCTTATCTCTGCTTCTGGAAGTTTGAGCCCATTGTGCCCTCTCCAACTACTTTGGAGATGAACTAATCTGATCCCCTGCTAGATATTAGCCCCTTGGGTACCTAACAGTGTACATATTTGTTGGATTGAAGCAAATTGATACCATAACTCAGTCTTAAGAAGGTTTATTTCACAAGGGTCACAAGAATTGAATCAAAGGGCTGCTTCAAAAGTTTCTTTTCTGCTAAATTACAAATCTAAACTTGGCTAAGACTGAAGCTAGAATGGGCCAATTTCAAATAAGCTCATGATTTGATCCTGCTCAGGGAGGAGTGGTTTGCTTTTCAGGCATCCCTCACTGTACCTCTGGCTTGGTAGGAAGATCATGGAAAGGACTGGCTCTCTCCTTTTGGTGTGACCTTTCTTAGCTGCTATGCTGTTGATGATAGTCCCAAAATTGAGAGCTCAGGTACAGAACTCTTAACTACGTGGGTTCAAATCTTTTACTAATCAACTCTGTGTCCTTAGGCACGTAGGAGGCCTTTGTCTCCTCATCTGTAAAATCCTCATGGGTTTTTGTGAAGCATAAGCGCATGGCATATATAAAGCAAGTAGCAGGCTGTCTGACGCATTGCAATAACTCAATAAATGGTAGCATTATTTTTATTATAATGTTTTATATTTAAATAGTACTGGATATTTGCAAATATTTTTATGTAGTCTATCGTATCTACAGTGGGCAGTCCCCCACCCCACCTGGGAGCCCACATAGGGTTTTTCTTTTTTAAATAGAGAGACTGCATATCTCCTGTGTCATTTTTGATAGTCTAACAGTTGGTTTTAAATCTCTTCTTTAGAAAAATCCATAGGGCAATAGAAAAGAAGATGGTAAAGCTGGTGGGTCATCAAGCTCTTCTCTTGCTAGCATGGGATTCCTCCTTATGCTCTATTTTCAGTGTTGTTCCTGTTACAGTTAAAATTTCCTCCAGCCTTGTGGCTTCCAACACATTTCTTGGGAAGGTATTCTTATATTGCCATTAGGATTTTTTTTCTTGATATAAAACCTGAATTTTCCTTTGCTTAATTTAATCCCTCTTCACATACACCTCGGACCTCTTTAAATAATTCTTTTCCCTCCCTGCCATTTGCACCTTTCAGTTACTTGTAGAGAGTTGTCATAGCTCCCTTTGGGCCTAATCCTATCACTGTGATTCATGTTGGGCAAGCTGTACATTTTGTAATAGTCTATGGGCATATTCTTAAGATGCTGTCTGGCTGGAATAAAGGCAATTCTCCAGTGGTCTGATCCAAACCTTATCATCAATAACAGCTACTAAATGTGAAACAAAGCAAGTGACTTTTTGAGAAAACAAAGAAGGTAACGAACATGAAGATGTTGTTTACCTTTTTATATGATTATTCTTATCAATTACAAAGGTGCCTCTTGTTATACATAACACCATGTGCAGCTGTTTTTATTTAATCTATAGTATATACTTTATAGTGGGGAATGCTATAGGTTTATCTAATACTATAGGTTTGTCTGATGATTCTTTTTTTAAAATATGAAGGGGTATGTGTGTCTATGCATCTAAGATTTGGGGGGTTTATATAAAATGTCAGTGAGAAAACTGAATTCAAGGAAATGGGAACGTTGAAAAGCTATACCCATTATTATGGGATATGGACTTCTTCCTAAGTCTTTAGAAACATGGGCTCAGACATTCTGATTGGAAGAGATGAAAAGAATGTTAAAATTTGCATTTGATAGTCTACAAGCAAATCTGACAAGTTGGCAAGTGTTTTCAAGGGGGAGAAGGCTCTGTGACCACTGCTGGGAG
The DNA here is from genome assembly GCF_021218885.2 of Marmota monax. Lineage (NCBI taxonomy): Eukaryota > Metazoa > Chordata > Mammalia > Rodentia > Sciuridae > Marmota > Marmota monax. Next base: position 2,452,149 of record NW_026695245.1, read on the forward strand.
GTCAGGATATAAATATTTTCAAGGAAATCTATTCGCTTTGAATACTCAATTTAGCTATTTGCAGGCAGAAAAGCAGGAAATATTTTCTGTGAATGAATTTTTGCCTCTCAGGAAGCTCACCCTTGAGGTTTACATTAAACTTATAAGCCCATCCCATCTGAAGTAAGTTGAAACATGGTACAAAATGGCTATCAATTGACTGATCTTTTCTTAAATTAATTTTTAAAAATCATATTATGTGAGTTAAATAAAAGAACTTAGGTAATACTTAACTTGATTATCAAGTCTGTTTTCTTCTAGGCAATGAGTCCAATGCAATGATCCTGGAAGCCCTCCTTACCCGACCCCAATGATGGGCTATGGCCTACCTCTCTAGCCTCATTTTCTGCTAGTCTTTTCCATCTCTGTTTTCTCTTGTTCTTTTTACTTCATCCAGAGTCTTCCTTTCCTTTAACTGTATTTGTGGTACCTATAGGGAAATACTTTTTGCTATGACCTTCTTATGAATGCAGTCTAACAGCAAGCTCACTGTTTCTGGCCCATCTGACCACCTGTCTTTCTGTGAGGCTCTGTATTCTTTGATTGTCCATTCAATAATAACTCATCTCTCTTCCTTTAGCCACATGCAGACTTTTATTTCCTCTCAATACTGTTCTACTTCCCGGAACTGTTCCTGCCATTCTTCCTTGGATTATCCCATTCCCCTCTAATAGAGTACCAGCATCATTTAGCTTCTGGAATCCATTTCCTGCATCTTGCCCCTGTATTAGGGGCTCTTTTCAACCCATCTATTCTCAAGTAAAGAATCAGAAACTCTACTTCTGTCACAAGCCCACCTGAGATGCTCCATCTTGAATGCAGCTGCACACCCCAAACTGACATAATTTATCCTTTCTTCGAATATCCACTGTGCTTCTTTTAAGGCACATGTATTTTTCTTTGCATCATAGTTGCATTTGCTTTATGACTTTGCTAAACTAAAAAAAAAATTTTTAGCTTAGCAAAGTATACATAAATAAAATTTTATCATCTTAACCATTTTTAAGTGTTCAATCCACTGGTGTTAAGTACCTTCACATTGTTATAAAACCAATCTACAGAACTCTTTTCATCTTTCAAAACTGAAACTTTACAACTATTAAACAACTCCCATTTCCCTTCTTCCCAGTTCCTGGAAAACACATTCTACTTTCTGACTCTGACCTTGACTACCTTAACACTTCATATAAATGGAATCATATAATATTTGATTTTTTTTATACTGGCCTATTTCACTTAGCAGAATGCCTTCAGGGTTTGTCTGTTTTGTGTCATCTAACAGACTTTGTGTTTTTAAAAGTTGAGTAATAACCCATTGAGTGTCTATACTACATTTTATTTGTTATTTATCCACTAATGGATATTTAGGTTGCTTCTACATCTTGGCTATTTGGAATACTATTGTAGTGAATGTAGATGACCAAATATCTCTTCAAGACTGTTTCCACTACTTTTGAGCTTATACCTAGAAGAATAATTGCTGGATCACATGTTTAGCTATACTAAATTTGAGATTTCATTCTATGTTAGGAGACTTGAGTTTGATGATTGGATTATTTTCATCTTTCTATCTTCCTAGTTTCTATCACAGAACTTTGTACACAGTAGGCAATTAGTGTTTGTTGAATGAACAAATGAATGAATGAAGAATTTCCTAATGTTTAATAATATGAGTGACTGTGTAGGCTAAAACATTTATTTTGTTTATATCAGAAATCAAATGACAGGAAAAGGACATATAGAAAAATATATTTAGTTAGTATCTACAAAGTGAGAATCCGAAAGTGTTATATACTTTCTTACATAATGTTTATATATCAATAGATGTGTGATAGGTGGCTGCAGTTTTGTACATATTTGAATAAAAAAATGTTAAACTTTCCACCTTCCTTTTCATTCTGTATATAAAGAGCTATAACCTATTGACTTTCAACATTCACAATTGTTTCCAGAAAGTGAAAGTAGCTGTTACAATAATAATTGTAAAATGTAAAGTAATCGCAAACAGGTGCATGTGCTCTGTAATGATCAGATAATGTTAGTAAAAGCAGCAATTATGTGTTCCTGGACCACACTGGAGGTGGAAAACAAGAAAAGCATATGCCATGACTATATATTATTAAAAAAGCAATGCTTTATATTTACTTGGCACTTAAAAGTTTGAATGATCTGGCTAACAGAAATAGACAATACCCATGCTTTGGAACACATTAAAATTGCACATACAGTAAGACAAATTGCTGTTTTATAGCCTTTCCACAATGTAGTAAATTTGTACTTCTGGTTTACTTCATAATAAATTTGCATAGCATTTACTGGGGGTTTTCATTGTGCTGGTTTATTTCTTTCAAACTCTTTCTTAGAGGTGGTACCACTCCATTGTGTAAGTCCAGAGGTCTACATATGAAAAGAAAGGTGAGGTGGAGAACAAATCCAAGGACAAAGGTCTATAATCAAACAAACTACAGAAAACACCAGCAGAAAACATTGAGTATTGATTGAGGTTCAGAGAAGATAAGTCCATTTCTATAGTGGGCAACTCCTGTGTGGAATGAACCCAGTCGCATTCCTTACTATGCTGCTTTTTAAAATGTTTGCCTTCAAGCTCAGATATACTACTTGAGATATGTAGGGGAAGACAGGAAACAGGAATCCACATCCTTTGTTACTTAATATTCACTCAGGCTGGTTTATCAAAGGTACCTTGATCTGAATGTAAATTATCAGGGAGAAGGACCTTGTAAATCAACCATAACTGCAAGTCAACCAGCATCTGCCGAAAAGAAACTTAATTGGTTTTAAAAGATATTAGGTTCTGGATAAGTGAGGATTTGATTAAAAATGAAAATTATGGACAGCTATGCTGAGTGATAACTGGTGGACATGTTGTTATTTTATTACTAGAGAACATTTTTTTATCTGATTGATTTTGCTTGGCCCTATCAAACTGGGATTGAAATATTTTAATTTAGATAGTGTATATGTTTCTATCTTTAAGACAAAATGAGTACATTCCAGTAATTACATTATCCATAATACATTTGCCTTACTTGGTTGATTTTGTTGAATGGTGCAGACAGCCCTAGAGTCCCACAGTTATTACCTTAGTCCATGTCAGCTGGTGAAATAACGTCTAGAACCCCAAGTGAAAAGCTTCAGTTATCATCATGGGACTTTATGCAAAACAGCATGCTGGACTAAGTTGGGTTTGGTTGAAGCTTCCAGCTTGTAAGAGTGATACTTTTCTCTGATTGCATTCTAACAGGTTAAAGGCAAGTCAGTCTCTCATAGGGTCAAAATAACTGAAGAGTCACATGTGTAAAAATTATTCAAAGAGAAGTGTAAGGTGCTTGAAAATAGTTCTTCCAAATATCTGCTGTTGAACCTTTTGAAGGTGGAATCCAAGCCAATACTGTGTCATACAGTGACCTTAATACTGATTTCCAATCTATGTCTGTATTTCTCAAGAGAGTCTAAGCAAATTATATGTTGATTATTCCTTATTAACTACATTTTTTTATTATCCAAATGTTGGATCTCATTTAACTTTGGCTTCTTACAGCCCCACTATATTTTAGCAAATGCATTTTTAAGCACAAAATTTATTTATTTTTTTTTCTTTTTTTCTTTTTTTTTTTTTATTGTTGGTTGTTCAAAACATTACATAGTTCTTGATATATCATCTTTCACACTTTGCTTCAAGTGGGTTATGAACTCCCATTTTTAGCCCATATACAGATTGCAGAATCACATCAATTACACATCCATTGATTTACATATTGCCATACTTGTGACTGTCATGTTCTGCTACCTTTCCTATCCTCTACTATCCCCCCTCCCCTCCCCTCCCCACCCCTCTTCTCTCTCTACCCCCTCTATTGACCTTCATTTCTCCCCCTTGTATTATTTTTCCCTTTCCCCTCATTTCCTCTTGTATGTTCTTTTGTATAACCCTGAGGGTCTCCTTCCATTTCCATGCAATTTCCCTTTTCTCTCCCTTTCCCTCCCACCTCTCATCTCTGTTTAATGTTAATCTTCTTCTCATGCTCTTCGTCCCTACTCTGTTCTTAGTTACTCTCCTTATATCAAAGGAGACATTTGGCATTTGCTTTTTAGGGATTGGCTAGCTTCACTTAGCATAATCTGCTCTAGTGCCATCCATTTCCCTGCAAATTCTATGATTTTGTCATTTTTTAATGCAGAGTAATACTCCATTGTGTATAAATGCCACATTTTTTTAATCCATTCGTCTATTGAAGGGCATCTGGGTTGGTTCCAAAGTCTTGCTATTGTGAATTGAGCTGCTATGAACATCGATGTAGCAGTGTCCCTGTAGCATGCTCTTTTTAGGTCTTTAGGGAATAGACCAAGAAGGGGAATAGCTGGGTCAAATGGTGGCTCCATTCCCAGCTTTCCAAGAAATCTCCATACTGCTTTCCAAATTGGCTGCACCAATTTGCAGTCCCACCAGCAATGTACAAGTGTACCCTTTTCCCCACATCCTCGCCAGCACTTGTTGTTGTTTGACTTCATAATGGCTGCCAATCTTACTGGAGTGAGATGGTATCTTAGGGTGGTTTTGATTTGCATTTCTCTGACTGCTAGAGATGGTGAGCATTTTTTCATGTACTTGTTGATTGATTGTATGTCCTCCTCTGAGAAGTGTCTGTTCAGGTCCTTGGCCCATTTGTTGATTGGGTTGTTAGTTATCTTATTGTCTAATTTTTGGAGTTCTTTGTATACTCTGGATATTAGGGCTCTATCTGAAGTGTGAGGAGTAAAGATTTGTTCCCAGGATGTAGGCTCTCTATTTACCTCTCTTATTGTTTCTTTAGCTGAGAAAAAACTTTTTAGTTTGAGTAAGTCCCATTTGTTGATTCTAGTTATTAACTTTTGTGCTATGGGTGTCCTATTGAGGAATTTGGAGCCCGACCCCACAGTATGTAGATCGTAGCCAACTTTTTCTTCTATCAGACGGCGTGTCTCTGATTTGATATCAAGCTCCTTGATCCATTTTGAATTCACTTTTGTGCATGGCGAGAGAAAGGGATTCAGTTTCATTTTGTTGCATATGGATTTCCAGTTTTCCCAGCACCATTTGTTGAAGATGCTATCCTTCCTCCATTGCATGCTTTTAGCCCCTTTATCAAATATAAGATAGTTGTAGTTTTGTGGATTGGTTTCTGTGTCCTCTATTCTGTACCATTGGTCCACCCGCCTGTTTTGGTACCAGTACCATGCTGTTTTTGTTACTATTGCTCTGTAGTATAGTTTGAAGTCTGGTATCGCTATACCGCCTGATTCACACTTCCTGCTTAGCATTGTTTTTGCTATTCTAGGTCTTTTATTTTTCCATATGAATTTCATGATTGCTTTCTCTATTTCTACAAGAAATGCCTTTGGGATTTTGATTGGCATTGCATTAAACCTATAGAGAACTTTTGGTAATATCGCCATTTTGATGATGTTAGTTCTGCCTATCCATGAACAGGGTATATTTTTCCATCTTCTAAGATCTTCTTCTATTTCTCTCTTTAGGGTTCTGTAGTTTTCATTGTATAAGTCTTTCACCTCTTTTGTTAGGTTGATTCCCAAGTATTTTATTTTTTTTGAAGATATTGTGAATGGAGTGGTTGTCCTCATTTCCATTTCAGAGGATTTGTCGCTGATATACAGGAATGCCTTTGATTTATGCGTGTTGATTTTATATCCTGCCACTTTGCTGAATTCATTTATTAGCTCTAATAGTTTCTTTGTAGAGCCTTTTGGGTCTGCTAGGTATAGAATCATATCATCTGCAAATAGTGATAATTTAAGTTCTTCTTTTCCTATTTTGATGCCTTTAATTTCTTTCGTCTGTCTATTTGCTGTGGCCAGTGTTTCGAGAACTATGTTGAACAGAAGTGGTGAGAGAGGGCATCCCTGTCTTGTTCCAGATTTTAGAGGGAATGCCTTCAATTTTTCTCCATTCAGAATGATGCTAGCCTGAGGCTTAGCATAGATTGCTTTTACAATATTGAGGTATGTTCCTGTTATCCCTAGTTTTTCTAGAGTTTTGAACATAAAGGGATGCTGTACTTTGTCGAATGCTTTTTCCGCCTCTATCGAGATGATCATATGGTTCTTATTTTTAAGTCTATTGATGTGGTGAATAACATTTATTGATTTCCGTATATTGAACCAGCCTTGCATCCCAGGGATGAATCCTACTTGATCATGGTGCACAATTTTTTTGATATGTTTTTGTATCCGATTCGCCAGAATTTTATTGAGGATTTTTGCATCTAGGTTCATTAGAGATATTGGTCTGAAGTTTTCTTTCTTTGAAGTGTCTTTGTCTGGTTTAGGTATCAGGGTGATGTTGGCCTCGTAGAATGAATTTGGAAGTTCTCCCTCTTTTTCTATTTCCTGAAGTAGCTTGAAAAGTATTGGTATTAGTTCCTCTTTAAAGGTTTTGTAAAATTCTGCTGTATACCCATCCGGTCCTGGGCTTTTCTTAGTTGGTAGTCTTTTGATGGTTTCTTCTATTTCCTCAATTGATATTGGTCTGTTTAGGTTGTCTATATCCTCCTGACTCAATCTGGGCAGATCATATGACTTAAGAAATTTATCGATGCCTTCACTATCTTCTAATTTATTGGAGTATAAGGATTCAAAATAATTTTTGATTATCTTCTGTATTTCTGAAGTGTCTGTTGTGATATTGCCTTTTTCATCCCGTATGCTAGTAATTTGAGTTCTCTCTCTTCTTCTCTTCGCTAGCATCGCTAAGGGTCTGTCGATTTTGTTTATTTTTTCAAAGAACCAACTTTTAGTTTTGTCAATTTTTTCAATTGTTTCTTTTGTTTCGATTTCATTAATTTCAGCTCTGATTTTAATTATTTCTTGCCTTCTACTTCTTTTGCTGTTGTTTTGCTCTTCTTTTTCTAGGATTTTGAGATGAAGCATGAGATCATTTATTTGTTGGTTTTTTCTTTTTTTAAGGAATGAACTCCAAGCAATGAATTTTCCTCTTAGAACTGCTTTCAATGTGTCCCACAGATTCCGATATGTTGTGTCTGTGTTTTCATTAATCTCTAAGAATTTTTTAATTTCCTCCTTGATGTCTTCTATAACCCATTGATCATTCAGTAACCTATTGTTCATTCTCCAAGTGATGTATGCTTTTTCCTTCCTTCTTTTATCGTTGATTTTCAGTTTCATTCCATTATGGTCAGATAGGATGCATGGTATTATCTCTACTCCTTTATATTGTCTAAGCGTTGCCCTGTGACATAATATATGATCTATTTTTGAGAAGGATCCATGTGCTGCTGAGAAAAAAGTGTAACTGCTTGATGTTGGGTGGTATATTCTATATATGTCAATTAAGTCTAGGTTATTAATTGTGTTATTGAGTTCTATAGTTTCCTTATTCAACTTTTGTTTGGAAGATCTGTCCAGTGGCGAGAGAGGTGTGTTGAAGTCTCCCATGATTATTGTATGGTGGTCTATTAGACTCTTGAACTTGAGAAGAGTTTGTTTGATGAACATAGCTGCACCATTGTTTGGGGCATATATATTTATGATTGTTATGTCTTGTTGGTGTATGGTTCCCTTAAGCAGTATGTAGTGTCCCTCTTTATCCCTTTTGATTAACTTTGGCTTGAAATCTATTTTATTTGATATGAGTATGGACACTCCTGCTTTTTTCCGAAGTCCATATGAGTGATATGATTTTTCCCAACCTTTCACCTTCAGCCTATGTATGTCTTTTCCTATCAAATGCGTCTCCTGTAGGCAGCATATTGTTGGGTCTTGTTTTGAGATCCATTCTACTAGCCTGTGTCTCTTAATTGGTGAGTTTAAGCCATTAACATTTAGGGTTATTATTGAGATATGGGTTGTTGTTCCAGCCATATTTGTTTATTTATGTTACTAAACATGGTTTGTTTTCCTCTTTGATTATTCCCCCCCCTTTACTGTCCTACCTCCCACTGTTGGTTTTCATTGTTATTTTCCATTTCCTCTTCCTGTAATGTTTTGCTGAGGATGTTTTGAAGAGATGGTTTTCTAGCTGCATATTCTTTTAACTTTTGTTTGTCGTGGAAGGTTTTAATTTCATCTTCCATCCTGAAGCTTAATTTCGCTGGATACACAATTCTTGGTTGGAACCCATTTTCTTTCAGTGTTTGAAATATGTTATTCCAGGATCTTCTAGCTTTCAGAGTCTGTGTTGAAAGATCAGCTGTTATCCTGATTGGCTTGCCCCTAAATGTAATCTGCTTCCTTTCTCTTGTAGCTTTTAAAATTCTCTCCTTATTCTGTATGTTGGGCATCTTCATTATAATGTGTCTAGGTGTGGATCTCTTATAATTTTGCACATTCGGCGTCCTGTAGGCTTCTAGAATTTGGGATTCTGTCTCATTCTTCAAGTCTGGGAAGTTTTCTCGTATTATTTCATTGAATAAATTGCTCATTCCTTTGGTATGGAGTTCTATACCTTCCTGTATCCCAATGACTCTTAAGTTTGGTCTCTTAATGTTATCCCATATTTCTTGGATGTTCTGCTCATGGTTTCTTAACAGTCTTGCTGAGCTGTCTATGTTCTTTTCAAGTTGAAATACTTTGTCTTCATTGTCTGATGTTCTATCTTCTAAGTGTTCTACTCTGCTGGTAGTACTCTCAATTGAGTTTTTAAGTTGGTTTATTGCTTCCTGCATTTCTAGGATTTCTGTTTGTTTGTTTTTTATAACCTCTATCTCCCTGTATAGTTGATCCTTTGCTTCCTGGATTTGTTTGTGTAATTCCTTGTCGAAGTGATCTTTCATTGTCTGATTTTGCTGTCTAATTTCTTCCTTGATACTCCAGATCATCTGAAGCATATATATCCTGAATTCTTTATCTGACATTCCATCTGCTGCAGCTGTTACCTCTTCTAAAGTTGAGCTGACCTGCATTGCTTGTAGTCCTTTCTTTCCTTGTCTTTTCATACTGCTTGCGTTTCTTTCTTCTTGGTGAAACTGTTGTGTTTTTGAAATTTTTCCCCCCCTATATATTTATGTTGCTCTTGTATAGTTGAAAATTCTCCCTTGCAGGTGCGGGCAGGGGCTCTGCTCTGCCCCTCCTCCAATTGGTGTGAGGTGTCTACCACGCCCGCGGACCCCTGGGCCTGATCCGCTGTTCTGTCGCAGGTCTGCCTACCTTGCAGGTGGGGACGAAGGCTCTGCCCTGCCCCTCCTACCACGCCCGGGGACCGCTAGGCCTGATCTGCAGGTTGGTCGCAGGTCTGCCCACCTTGTGGGCAAGGGTGTCAGTTCCGCTCCGCCCCCACTCCAATTGGGGTCACTTGACCACCACACAGGCGAGCCGCTGGGCCTGATCTGGGCGCGGGCTAAGGCTCTGCTCTGCCCCTACTCCAGTTGGGGTGAAGTGTGTACCACGCTGGCAGGCCGCTGGGCCTGATCCACAGGTCTGTTGCAGGTCTGCTTACCTTGCCAGTGCGGGCGGTGGCTCTGCCCTGCCCCTCTTACCACGCCTGCAGACCGCTGGGCCTGATCTGCAGGTTGGTCGCAGGTCTTCCTACCTTGCGGGCGTGGGCGGCGGCCCCTCTCCTCGCCTCTGGCTCGACGACAAAGCGAGAGAGACTCGGGTATCTGTGACTCACCCTCCCTACCAGGGGACCAACTGTTTCCGTCGCCGCTGGCACCGATGAAGTTTTCTCCTCGGCCGCTCTCCGATGACATCAGATCTCTGCCATGCTGGCATCCCCTGTTCTATGGCTGAATCCCATTTTCTTCTCTTCCAATAGGCGGAGCTGTGCCCTCTGAGCCGAGCTTCTGCCCTCTATGTGCTGACAGAAATCCCTGTACGGTGGCTCCTGGGAGTCTCTCAATCCTGCTAATGTGGATTCCGCTGGGAAGGAATTCTGTCGGCGGAACTCTGGTGATGTCACCACTCTGCTATGGCAGGCCCCAGGCTCCTTGCCGGAGTGTCCGAAGGGAGGGGTGGGACTGGTCTGTCTCTGGTTGGTTTCAGCTCCCGGTTTGCTATTTCATGAAGGCTTGGCGAGAGACCTCTTCCTAGAGTCCCTGCACCGCTCCTGCTGCACTGCGCCTCGGAGGCTATCCGCCCTGACGCGGGGGCCGCGTGCAGGCAGCCGACAGTCGCCGAGTCGCGCGGGCAGCGGCTGGCGGGTCTGGACCTCTGCGCTGCGTGGCGGAGATTCACTCGTCTAGCGCAGACTGTCACCTCCAAAAATCCTTCCAATTCCCGGCCGGTCTCTCTTTAGTGGAATTTTGCTAGGAGTTTCTCAGCAGGTCATATCTAAGCGTATCCATGCGTCTCTCTGACCCCTTTGTTGAGGAGGTACTGAAAGCGCTGCCTCCCCTCTCGCCGCCATGTTGGATCCCCTCAGCACAAAATTTAAATGGAACTATGCCTTTTCTGTATAATATATGTAGTCTTTTCATTCAAAACAATCAAAACTCCAAATATGTACACCTTTTTGAGCACCTTTTTTTTAAGTAGATCAGGTAGAATAAATACAGTCAATTTTGCTACATAGAAGGTGAAATTAGTATAAGTCACAAAAATGATGGGTCTAATTCTTTTAAATCCCAGGTGCTTCCCTTAAAGTCTTCTGAATGTGACAGCTTCTTTCACGATCTGCTATGTCCCCAGAATTTGGCAGTGCTCAGAAATGGAAATACAGTGCTAATTTATACTTCAGATGTTAGGAACCCTGTTACCCAGTCAAATTGGGCCTATGCCAGGGACCAACATAGTAATTTCTTGAAACACAGACTCTTGAAATTGTTGGGTTCAAAAGGAAAATTCTTTCCTACTTTTTCTGAGGGTTTTTCTGTTATCATAAGAGGTATATGGATTTGATTTATGAACAAGTACTGCTGTAAATAATAAAATAATAAAATGGCATGTCAGCAAGAGATAAAGTTACTTACAGAAGTTAAAGTGAAATTAAATAACTCTTGAGTCCACTTATGAAAGTGCCTGTTGTTCTCAGTTGAGTGGTAGTAAATACTGCATTAAGAAAGTTGGTTTGTCTTATGGATAAGGTTTTTATAAATACTTAAAATGGAATCAGCATACACCCTTTAGCCATGCTGATTTTTGTTTATCCTTGCAACATATTTTGAAAGCTCTGCTCTCCTGTATAAGCCAGTAGGAAGCAGGAGCACTTGCACAGCATTTAAAACTCAGATATAAAGCATTTCCAGCACATTATGGATGCACTATGGGGGTTGAAGTTAATGTGAATGTCAAGCCAAAGTGGGAGAACTTTATAAAGTACTAAGTAAGAAACTCCTATGCTATTTACTAGGAGGTGAGAATAAAGAAAGAACATAGAAACAGAAGCAATTTTGCCTTCTCAGTCATAACCAGGGAAAATGCCTTGTCTTAAAGACAGAAATTACTGGAAAGTATGTAACTGGTTTTTTAGTATATAAGGTTTTATGATCCAGATTGCTTTGTCAAGAAAAACAATATGGGTAAACAAGTTACAATGTAGTACTCTATGTTTTTCTATAAAATATTAGATCTTTGTATAATATGTGCATAATTTTTATGAATTAGAACCTGAATCATAAATAAAATGTTAATTTGTAGACACATTTAACTGTGGAACAGATGGAAAAATAGGAATGTGTTAGAAAACTAGGTATTTGCAGAAGCTAATGAAGTTAATTGGTCTCATTTGACTACCTTATTTTCCCCAACCCCCTAAAGACTGAGCTTTTTTATTTCTTTAATTAAAAATGAGTTTGGTATGTTAATATTATAACCTTTCATATTTTCCTAGTTTTCTATATAAATGTCTTATTTATAGAACCACCCTTAGGAGTCCAGTATTAGTAAGAACATTAGTAAACTGGGAGCTGTAAGAAGGGTGCTATTGCTGTACAAAAGCCATTAGCCACATACATTGGTATAATATGTGCTTTTACACCTTATTATTACTTCCTTGTCCTGTTTCCTTTTGATTACATAGAGAAAGACCTATTTTCCTCTAGCTTTAGAAGGGAACAAGCAAAAATACATGAAATAATGATCATTGAATGGAATTTAATTTTTAAATATCAGTACTTGAACATATTTTGATTGGTTAAATTATATGGTAAACTCTCTTTGAAATATCACCAGTATGAAATCAGAGAAATCACAGCCCTGAGTTAATCAATACCATGTGTGTAGATAATTTCCCTAAATTATTCCATGTATAAGAAAAGGTTAAAAAGCAAAATATTTAGCTGTTCACCAAAGAGTGCTTTTTAATTAGAGCTTTATGTTTGGGCTGCCACTGTGGAATGCATGGTGGTTGTTGAATGTGCTGTTGCTTGCTGCAGAGGATTCTGGGACATGGTTTCTCTAATGTCATCACTAACATATTGCATTTGTATTGATTGTCTATGATTTCCGTATATGGATGATTGAGTTTGAGCAAACTACTTAAGGTTTCAAAGGATTTGGATAATGTTACACCATAGGGCTGGCAATCTCTTTGACTGTTGTATTGCAAATGGACAAAGTCATAGTTCCAGTGCATTTATTAGGCCCCTGCTGTAAAAATAGGAACAGTAAACCATCTTTTTTTAGTTAACAGATCTTGGAATGAGTGACTCTAATAAATCCTGGGTTTGAGGAAAATGGTATGTGCTGCAGTGCTGAAGTTGTTTATTCATCTGGAATGTATTAGAATCTTGATTAATAAGAAGACATCTGCAGTTTTACATAAAAAGCAGAGTGGGCAGTTTGGCAAATGGGAGTGGAAAGGGAGAAAGGGAAAGCCAGTTCCATCGAATGCTATTGTTTTCTTTTGACCAAGCATTGTTATTCCTGCTGGTAGTGAGCAAGCTGACATTTCCCCTCTACAAAATGGTGATATAAAATTAAAATCTGAAGGTTTGAGAACATTCCTTTAAAGATTTAAATGGGAAAGAACTTTATGTTTATCATCCTCCTTGTGGAAGACCAAGTGGAATAAAAAAAAAAATCTCCTTTATTTGATCATTTGATTTACACGATATTAAGCATACATATGTATCCTTGTGACTCTAAAATTTAACATTTTATGGAATGCATTTTCCCATTTAAGACATTTTTAAAAACATTTCACTGAATAATTCTTTAGCTGCACAATCATTTTTAACCAAATGAAGGTACATGATTTCTGTATAAAGTACCTTAAATTTCAGATGGCTAAAAAAAAATAATAATCTCTTTTGGAAGAAGTCATGGAAACTATGATGTTTGAGAGAAATCAAAACCAAAGTCTATAAAATCTGTATAATTCACCTATCAACAGGATGGCTTCCTAAATGCTGGGGCATTTTTCAAAAGGGAATGATAAGATCAGAGCTTATGTTTGGAAGATAACACGTTTGGCAGCTAGTTTCTGAAGAATCTGGCACTCATACAGACATTAATCTCTAAGGCCAATAGGTGAAAGATTGTTATAGTCTTTGCTGAAGGCAGAAATTCATGCATATCATATTCATTCTTATGGGAGTAAGAGGAACAAATTTTGACCAATTTAAAATATGAGTTTTAAAGATGGACCCAAAACAAGGAAAAATGGTTGCTTGAGGTCCATTCCACAATAAAATATGGCAAACTAATCTCTGATGATAATTTATGTATCTGGTATTACATACTTGCTGAAAGCTGAGAGATGGCTATTTTTGGCCACCCAGTCACAGACAGATAAATAATATACAATAGATTCTAAAAGCAGACCTGCTTGAAGAGACATATTAGATTATGTCAGTAAAAGAAGAGTGGACAGATGAAAAATGATAGGAAGATGAAATTCTTTTGTAGTCAATAGCAGAGTTGCACTTATATAAAGTTAGAATATAGTGATTTCTGAATATGATTACTGGTCTTCAGCCTTTCCTACCCCAACGTGTAATATTTTAGTAAATTGTAGGTCAAGTTCAATCATTTTATTTTAGGAAAGACAGCAGAAATAGAAAAGAAATGTGGTGTCGTAAATATTTATTCTTGGAATATGAGAGAGGTTTTTAATGCAGGATAAGATAATGCTATAATATAAGGACCAGCAAACTTTTATTGTGAAAATCAAGATAGTAAATATTTCAGGTTTGGGGAGCCATATGGTTTCTGTCACAACCAGTCAACTCTGCTGTATTGAACAATTCATGCTCAGTGTGTAAATGAATGAGTATGGCTGGATTCCAATAAAACTTTATTTACAAATGCAGGAGCATTTGGCCCACAATCCATAGTTTGCCATTACCTCTTTAAATATATTGGTTAAGCATTTAGTAGCAGTTTCTTGATAAGTATTTAGAGGTTGAAATAATGCTCAGTTCCTGAATTATAAAGAAGTTCACAGAATCTTATCCACATGTGACAGAAGGAAATCCATGTACATGTGCCAATGCCTACAGGGTCTTACATATTTGTACTTTGTTGTTAATGACTAATTATTGAAGTAAGTGGGTGTGATGTGTGAAGAATTTTCTATAAAATTCTTTATGTAGATAAAACAAGAAAAATACATTGGAAAAAAGGATTGTTGTGAATATCAATACAGGTTCCCAAATAATCCATGCCAACTCAAATTACTTAGAAAACAATAAGATTATCTTTCCCTAAAAGTTCAGGGTGAAGATGGTTAAACTGACACTACGTAACTGGTAACATCATAAAATATATCCAGCCTTGCAAAGGCATTGCCCAGAGAGTCAGGACAAAAGACCCATTATCAACACAGAGAATCTTCTATTCTGTTTGTTCATCTTTGCCTGTGTTCTCTCCAGGTGAAGTTCCAATGGCATATAATAGTGCAGGCTCAAAGGTATTGTTGCTGATGTAGCACCAGTGGGGCACGCATGAGAAGCTACCCCCTATGCTCTCCCTCCCCTCCTTCTTCTCCCTCCATCCCTCCTTGCCTTCCTTCCTTTTTTCTCTCCTTTCTTCTTTCCTTCTTTCCTTCCTTCTCCCCCTTAAATAAGGATATCTATTTTGTTCAAATCTAGATGATCTTGAGTCTTCTTTTGACATCTATTGGCATGTGTGTATGTGTACACATATATGGTATCAAGATAGCTCACTTTAATTATAAAGGCAGTCTGTGATGTTGGAATAAAGGACAGTTATTTCTTAAATACAGGATTCAAAACTATGATTTTCTCGCAAACAGTTGCATTACCCAGCTGTACAGTGACCATAGTGGGATAAGTGGTGGGGAGGTTGGGAATAAAGGAATAAAAGACGTTCTAGGGATTTCTCCTTCCCTTATCAAGTGTAATTAGTTGCTGAGTCTTTTGGATCTGTTTTTCTAAAGAAGTGAATGCATTTCCTTCACTCCATCATGGCTGCTACCCTTTTATTTTAGGACAGTGGCCATAGTCTCATAAGTACATTCTCTACCTCTGAGCCTTTATCTAGTTCCTCCTAGTCCAGAGGGTTCTGGTGGAGACCCACCTCTGCAGATTGAAATTTTTCAGACAACTCTCTACTGCCTGCAAATCAGCTCTGAGCTCTTAGCTTGGTGGATGAGTCCACCAGGATCTGTCTCCACTTCTTTCCAAATCTGATGCTTTAGTCTTTTGGTACTTAAATCAGAGTACCTGTTATCATCCCCTGGGAATCTTAAAATATTCATTTTAAACCTTACCCTCTGCCCAATGTAATAGGAATTTCTAGGAGTGGGATAGAAGCATCAATATTTTAAAAATGACCTCCAGGTGATTTTTAATGCACAGCTAAGGTTGAGTTCTATGCAGTCATTTTTAGCATCAGTGTTGATTCCCTGATCACAAATATTTCTTTTCTTACATGTTACTGTTTCTTCCTGGAATGATTGGACTCCTTCCTCTCTTCTTGGAAAGCTGTTTATTCTTGAGATTTAACTCAAAGAACACATCCTTGGGTGACCTTTCTGTGTCCTTCAAGGTAGAGTTAGTGCTTCTTCCTGTACTGCTGGGGAGGCTGCTATTTCATTCTGTGTGTTTGTGTGTGTGTGTGTGTGTGTGTGTCCCAGCCATCCTCAGTGAGCTGTTCTGTGTAACTATTGTGTCTTGGTCAACTTTGTATCTATTCTACTTGGTGCTGAATCCCACCCACAGATAGGTACTCACTGTGGAACTACTGTGGAGTTTATGAATAGATCCAAAGAGTCAGATAATTAGGGCACACCTGAAAATTTATTTAATAATTCACATGGTGTGGTGGTAGGGCTTAAAATAGTCTTTGTCCCAGCAGAAGTTTAGGTGAAAAAAGAACTAAAGTCTGGAAATTACCATTGCCAAGCAGGGGAGTCCCAAGAATGAGCAGCACTCTGGAAAACCTTCTATGGGATGGCCAGCAGAATAAGGTCATCTGACCACAGTCAAAGTAAAATTAAGGTCAAGACTTTGGGCAAGGGAAGTGAAAAGGGGAGAGAGAAAACATCAATGATAATTGAACTGAATCCTCTCTTAGGTGGAGAAAGGAAATCAATGCTCACATCAAAGTCACTCTAAGGTAACATGCTAGTAGTGGAGTAGAAGTAAGATTGGGAAATTCACCAGAAAGCAAATATTCCTTTAAGAGATGGGAGAGGGCAGTGGAGAAAAGACTAGTGCACATGGCATGAGCCCAAAACAATAACTGAAGCTTCTAAAGAAGATGGAACTAAATAACTTTCTCTTAATTAATTATTGTTTTCACAATAGTAGCTACATTTGGGGGTTTTGATAAATCTTTGTTTATAGAAACAGTATAAAAATAGAGCAAACAAATTAGCTGGAGCAGGAAAAGAGAAAATAGAATAAAACAGAAAAGAAATCTATGAGGGAATATGAGTTTTGCCTATTTTATAAAGTTAATCTAGTAGTTAGTTGTGTTGGTACATTCTGTGTGCTCAAATTAAGGGGCATACTATGGATATGCAAAAGTATGAATCAAGTACAATAGCTTCTGAGCAACAAGCTCATTTAATAGTTGTTTTACAATCTTTTTCATAAACAACATAAGCCTTCTAAAAATGGAAGATATTTTAAATCGCTTATTCTGTAAGGATACAAATCCAAGTGAGGGTAGACACTGTGTTTTGTGTGCCATAATGACCCAGGCCTAGTGAAATGCCTGATTGATGAATGAATACACGAAAGAGTGACTGAGTAGACTTAGGTGAGGGTTCTGAAGACAGATGGGGTGGTCTGAGTAAAGAGGCCAGTTCTCCCAGGACTTGCTGATCCCACTCGGGTTGGACTTGGAAAGTAGGGTGCTGCCCTGCTTCTGGCATCCTCCCACCTTCTCCCCTGCTTTCCATTATCTCCCTAGCTCCAAAGTGAATGAACAAAGCTTAAGCCAAAAAGCACGTGAGTCCTGAGGGACAATGGTGTGTCATTGTAGACTCTTCAGTGTAACAAATGTACCATGTTGTCAGGGAATGTTGATCATAAAGGAGGCTTTGCATGTGTGGGGACAGGAGGTATATGGGAAACCTCTGTCCTTTCTGCTCAGTTTTGCTGTGAACACTAACCTGCACTAAAATAGTCTATTTTAAAAAAGCATATGAGTTTCAAGATGTATAGTCCAGGAATTATGCATCCAAAGAAATATTCACTGACAGCCCACAATAAAATTAATGGAATTTTTATAATTCTCTGTTCCAAATAGGCATGCTGACACTAAATAAACTTGCATAAATTAAATTGATAAAAATTTGCTAGAGCAAAGTTCATTCATTTGTTTACTTCAAAAGTACCATAGTGGTGTGCAGTGACACATGCCTATAATTCCAGCTACTCAGGAGGCTGAGGCAGGATGCAAGTTTGATGCCAGCCTAGGCAACTTAGAAAGAAAATGTCTTAAAATTAAAAAGGGTTGAAGGCATAGGTGACTGGTAGACTGCCCCTGGGTTTGATCCCCAGTGTCACAGAAGAAAACAAACAAAATTACCACTTAAAATACAGGCAGTCTCCAGCTTATAAATAGGTTATCTTCCAAAAGCTTCTTTTTTAAAAAAAAAAACAACAACATATAAGGTTTGTGGAGAAGGGCCCCAGAATACAGTTCTGCAGTTGGTGAACGTCACAATGGTCCCTGACAATGGAAAGAGGTAACAGAAGCTCAACTCAGAGGTACTTACACAGTCAACCAGCAGAAGGGACACTTACAAAAGAATTCTTCTGTTAGGATGCCTTTTAGATTTTTCCTTTTAGAGAGAATTAAATTGCCTTTTGCAACACACATAAAGATGCTTCTGCTTTGTACTGGAGACCCCTACTCCTCATGTAGAAGGAAGTTGAATGCTGAGTTTTCCTTAAGAAAGCCAGACTTGCATTTCTCTATGTTACACTGTGGAGCAGGTACCTGGACCCTTTCTTGTTTTTTGTGGGCACTGGGAATAGAGCCTCCCTTCTAAAAAAGAAGTACGGGAGGCTGGGGAATTTTGGTGAGGACCAAGAGTTTGCATACCCTGGCTTCTACCCTGGAGAGGAGCTGAGTAGAAGCCAAGCAGGTCTGGGGTCTCTGTGGGGCTTAGGCTTCCTGTAGTGCCAGGGCTGGATTGTGGGAGCAGCTGTGAGAGCACAAGGTCTTAAAAGAATTCTGGTCTTTGGAAATGGTGTGATAGAGAAGAGGAGTGTGTGTGTGTGTGTGTGTGTGTGTGTGTGCGCATGTATATGCTTGTGTGTTAGAACTTCTCTGGGCAAGTTGAGATCAGGATTTTGCACTGGCAATATCAAAACTATAGTGGGACACCTTGTGGTGTCTGGCAGGGGCCGGGTGCATGTGATCTCCTTTCTTCTCTACTACTGGGAGGGAGGGAGGCCTGGAGTCTCTCAGTGGACTGTGGACTCACCCAGCTGGTGAAGAGCAGGAAGGTGACAGTGCTGGTGGCTCATTCATCTAGTATGCATCATTTATAAGTTTAGCATTTTGAAGCCAATGAGCATCCAGGGGTGGACAATAATTTCTTATCACAGACCCACAATTTCAGATGCTATGAATTAATATATTCTGTTTTCATAGTTTTTGGTATTAAGAAAGCCGAAGAAGGACTATTAAGTCCACAATCTTACATTAAGGTGAACGTCTTCAAATATAAGAAGGCCAATCTCATTAATTGGAACTTATTTCAATAATTAAGAAAAAATTTTTTGAAAACAAGATACTTGGAGCTCACTTGGATGTGTAATAAAGTAACAGTATTAATCAGTTGAATAATCCACATTAATCAGTCCTGCCTCAAAGTTAAATTATTAATCAGCTTGATGATCTAAGCCGTCTTCTGAGGAAATGAGTTTGTCTTGAAATATAAAAAGTGATCATGGAAAAGTTGGGAGAGAGAGAACACAAGCAAGCGTGAGCACAAGGACATTTATTTCAATTTTGTTTCAGTTATTTTGACATCAGCTCTTCTCTGAAATAGAAGACTTAGCTTTGATAACTAGTTTTGAATAAATTACCTACCTTCTTCTAATTGCATCCTCTTAGAGAGAAGGCTATATGTGAGGAAGGAATCAGCGACAGGAAAAAGCCACTTCTGAGCCTCTCTCCTTTTTTCTTTCCCAGAGGAACAAAGTTGTTTTTTTCTGGAGGCTAGTGTATAGTATATAAGCTGATGCCACATGTGACACTAAACAGATTTACATTAAAGCAAGATTATTTTGGTCAAATAAGGAAAGTGGAAGAAAATATTCCAACCCAGTATTGATCATTGTAAAGATTAAAAGGTGGTTGGTTTGATAGAGATTATCAGGTTTCTCCTAATAACATGGAGACTTAACCATGTTGGACAACTGAGGCTGTCCAATCAAAATGAAGCATTCCTAAGTCAATGTATAATCTTTTAATAGTCAATGGAAACTCTATTGGGGGAGGGAATACTTGGAAATCAAAGATGGCAGGCAGGGAGTATTACAAAAAAAAAAATGTTTTCAGAAATTCCTTTAAGCCAAGTGATGATTTTATTGACACTTGATTAGGATTCTTTTGTTAAATACAATATAAAAGTGAGAGCATTTAATAAAATGATGGGCTCCTGAAGTAGAGTCCTATTGGATTATATTTGTTTTCTTCTGTAGCCTCCTTTAAGGTCCTCCAGTCACTTCTGAGGGGGACGAGATGGCTTTATAATCATATTTTTTAGTTTGTTCCCCCTATGAGTTTTTCCATTTAGGTATGCCCTTTGTGTTCACTGCTACTATTGTAGCTAGACAATGACAGAAACTGAGAGAAACAAAATTTGTCATAAGGTAGTAATTCTTACTGTTTTCCCAATTCAAGAATCCTTCACTGCAGAATTTAAATCTCAGGTATCTAAATAATTGAATCCTCTCCCAGTAAGAAAGAAAATCATAAACTAAACTCATTATGCAAAAAAAAAAATAAAATCTATAAAGAATAGATACATTCACAGATAAAACAAAACAAGCAAAAACCCATAGCAAATGTATATACCTTCAAAGTTGGGGTTTAGTATTTGAGGTTGGGATTGAGATTTGGAGTCACCATCAAAATCTTTAAATCTTAGCTTGCTTCTACCAAAGGCAGAAACATTTTTGGGTAAAATTTTCATTTTATCCTAAATTTTTTTCTTGTGTGGTTTGGCAAATGTGAAAGTTTGAGAACCTCAGAAAAATCATGTTGAAAGAACCTGCTCAGAAGAGATCACCGGGGTTGGATTTGGTTGATGACACAGGCTATTGAGTCCTTACAGAGAATTGTTTGTCTTCCGTTTTTAGATGGCTTTAATTCCTCCAAATTGCTCCTTGAATAATAGGAAAAAGGCAATTTGAATTTCAGTGACAGATTGGACATAACAGGTTGCAACTATTAGGTCTAATTTTACCATACTGAGAAATAAAATTGCTTAAACATAAACATCGATCACTGATGCAGTAAATTAATTTGTACAGAAAAAATAGTTTAACTGCAGTGCACATTAAACATAGAAAATTTTCAAAATTACTGCTCTCTGAATTAATTTGTACACTTGTTTACTTGTTAAAAGCATGCATAAATTCTTTTTTCTAAGGCAGTATGAGTTAGAATCCAGTAAGAAAGAAGTATAAATAGTGGCAAGGAAATACAAGAGATGTGGAAAGCACACAAACCAACCTGAATAATGAAAAAAAATATATATATATATTTCTTTTTGTTTTTTAAATGTCACTTAGAATTGTGCTTTGTTTTTGAATCTGTTCATAGGATCACTGAAGCTGTGCACATCCCCCACCCCCATTATAACAAGGTACATGTGATGTTTTAATAGCCTTGACTTAACATTTGCTAAGAATTGGAGGTACAGAGTAATTAGAAGAGTTTTATGTTTGCTTCCTGGGTGAGTTCACATTCAAAGGTGTCCTACGGCTTGGAACTGTGAAGTTTATATTCCTGAACAACCTGACCCATGGATTTTTTTGTATTTAATCATTGAAAAAAAAATCAGTGAACATGTTTTCATTGTTACCTGCAATTCTATTATGAGGAATGCATGGCAAAGTTTGGATAGTATCTTTTTAGATTGTTTGAGCCACCATGGAACTAGAGCTGGCAATGTGGTGCAGTTTGATAATATCTCCTGCCTACAGTTTTCAAGGACAGTGGTTCGATTCAAATACAATTCTGATAAGTGGCAGGTTTTCGTGTCTTTAATGCCTTGACAAGGGCATCACTCTCAGGAGAGAGAGGTGAAACCATTTGGACGAGGACTCTGTCCCTGCTCCTTTGTGCTGACACACTAAGATAATGGACAATTAAGAGAGCCTTCACTGCAGGTGAAAGTGTGGGGTTATCACTAGTATAAAAGAGCCCATGGGGTGCTGGGGTAGGGAGGAGAAGAGTAATGGGAATTTTTTAAAGGAGTATAAAACACACAGATGAGATGCCTAATCACAGTTCACATATTGCTCTCTTACACATGATAATGGTGAGTGATTGGAATGTTCAGCATTGCTTGTTGTACATTCCCCTCCCCACTAAACACACACACACACACACACACACACACAAACATATACATAAATAAAATCAGGTCCATCACACTTGACACAAAGTACTGCAGAAAACTTGTCCCTGCACAAAACTTGTCCCTGCACTGTCCTTTTTTTTTTTTTCATGGGGTAGATGAGTCCAGACAGTAAAGGGATTTGCTTTTGTAGTGTCTGGTTTCTAGAACACCTTCCGTGAGTTTTGCTTATTGACTCCTGACAGTCTAGGGAAGTGATGGTCAACCCTGCCTGTACCCCCAAGGGGCTCAAACCCTCAGAGGGTCTGACTTAATTGGTCTGAGGAAGGATCCAGTAACTTTAAAAGCTTCTGTGATGATTTCAATATGTGCAGAGGGTTGAGGATTATCAGTTTGTAACAGAAGATCCAGTTCCTCAATACTCAAGTGCCCTGGAGGGCAGACTCAGTTTGATTATTTAATAAGTTTGAATCATGATTTCGGTGTTGCTGTTAGACATGATGTATGATGCCTGTGTTTCTAAGAGCTGTCTTAAGTTTATGTTGATCATGGTTCAGCATTTAGGCACACTGGAGTGAAGTCCCTTGTCTTTGAACTATTTTTGCCTATTCTCTCACTCTTTTTTAGTTTCTTTTCTTTTCTTTTTTTTTCCTCTCCTAGTAGATTATTGGAGCTTTTTCCTTCTGGGCTATCATGGCTAAATGACCAGGAGGTAGGGGCCATGACCTGAGGGCTCAGGTACAGTCAGGTGCGTGTTGCATTATTTGAGACCAGTATGCAGCTATCACCAGCCACTTTGTAGCCAGCCTTCTGACCTTGATAGAGGTAGATGTTCTGTATGCACTTGAATTCAAGGGGAAACTTCTCATAGCATTGAGCCCTAATAAAGGTGAGACATTCCTGAGCATTTCTAAACCAAGTGCCGAAGAGGTTAACTGATGTTCTTTTGACTTAAACTAGCATTTGTCTCTAACAGTCCTGAACAACAATGGAGTGCACTGCTTCTGATAAGTCTGGGTTCTCCTCAGCTGAAGAGATTGTGTGATAAGATATGGTGGCTTAAAAAAGGGAGAGAGCTTGAGGGAGTGGGACAGGAGGAGAGGGAGTGGGAAAGTGTGTTAGCTGCTTTGACTGCTAAATACCCCCTGGTAGCCCGAGATAAGACACCTTGCACTACTCAGAAGACCTTAGACAGGATGTAAATGAAGCCAATAAAAATCATTTGAGATCAAGCTCCTGTACTACTCCCCTTCTATTTCTACTATGACAGAAGAAGGCTTAATTTACTGTATGGCGTGCTGCACTAACATGCCCAGCCCAGGAACTCGGGGGAGATTGATAGGAGCCTGTTCAAAGAACACGATATCTGTAATTTCTAGAGAGGCCCATACTTGAGGCATTTAATCAGAAGTCTAGCAATGCCTTCCTGAATGAAAAAAGATTACAGGAAGCTCCCTTCCCCTTTCCTTGCTTCTTACTCCAGATATTCATTCACTTTGTATTTAGTTTTATGACAACCTTCTTGATATTTCTCTCAAGTGATTGCAGCCTCTATGTAGCCATCAAGAGAAATTCAGGAAATAGACTCCTCCATGTATGGCCACTGCATAATGACCCACACAGTGACAGACCACTCTAGGACAATGGTAATAGATGGGTAGTTGGCCATACCATCTAGGTTTGTGTAAGTACACTTTGATGTTTACACAAGGATGAAATTGCCTAATAATGTGTTTTTATGAATGCATCCCTGTCTTTCAGCAAGATGCCTGACTGTGCACTCTTGAAACATGGCTATTTACTCAGAATTATTCATCTTAATCACATAACACCCAGCCTTTATGTACTCGGAGATTTATAGCTCTTTAGAATAGTTACTGTCTTTTCCTAGAAGTCTGTAAGCTGCTGTTGACAAACCTTCTTTAGAAGGTGACTTACTAGAGCCCCTTGAACATTACACTAAAAATATTTAAAGTATGGAGTCTATGAAGTAGGAGGAGGCCACCATGAAAGATAGGGAGGCCAAAAGATAATGATCTCTTTTTCTCGCTGTAAAAGTTGTTTCTTGGAAGAGCTGGGGTTTAAATTGGTCTTTGAATAAGGGAGAAAAAGACTTCCATCAGTGCTGTTCTGGTACAGAGCAGAAATATGCCAAGGCAACAATGGAATGTAACACACTTGAAGTAAAGGACTTAGATGATTCAAAGAAAGAAGCAGTTCTGCAGTGGGTCTCAAACCGGGAGTGCAAGTGAAGACTCAGGAAGCATATTAAAAATGGAGATTTAGGAGTCCCATTCCCAAAGTTCAGAGTTAGTAGGCCTGCAGTAGAGTTCTGGTGTCTGCATTTTCAACAGGCAGTTCAGGTGATAGGGGTGCCTGTGGTTTGCAGATTATACTAGGGAATGTTGTTCCGAGTCATCCTTTGGTTTTGCTGTGTAGAGCCATAGTAGCAATAAGAAGAAGAAGAATGGAAGGGTGGCTTAAAGAATAGGTGAGAGGGATCCTGATTGTGCCTCATCAGGATGAATGGCAAGGATTGCTCTAGAGGTAGAAGGATACGGAAGGTGAAGCTGACCACGTACCACTCTGACTCTATGTTTAAACTTTGACTCTACATTTCCTTCTGCTTTTATTTGCTTCGACCTGATCCAGCACCACCTGCCTCAGAGGAGAGGCTGGGAGGGATTGCTGGAGTGTGTGTGTGTGTGTGTGTGTGTGTGTGTGTGAGTGATTTTCAAGTTGTCAGATGTGAAGTTAAATTAAGAAATAGGTTGTCAGGACTTGTCCACAGTTAGATATAGGTTCATAGAATTGTTAAGGGATTATTGCTTTCTTCTACATATGTATAAATGTGTATGTCGACTAGACTGAATTAGTTTTGCAATGTGAAAAGCAATAAATTTTTAAAAAACAAACATTATTAAACACTGTTTTCAGTTTATTCATCAAGACACAAAACTAAGGTGACTCAGCATTTGAGTTTTTTTGTTGTTATTTTAACGTGGAAGAGTAGGGAAGTGGGGACTTGGAGAGAGTTCTTTGCACACAGAGTCTGGGTACTTGCCTGATTGTGGGGATTTGAGTTTGGGCTTTAGTGATACCATCAACTACTATTGTTATTAGTAAAAGATTATACCACAGAACTCATCCGGTTGACCTGTT
Source organism: Marmota monax (assembly GCF_021218885.2). Lineage (NCBI taxonomy): Eukaryota > Metazoa > Chordata > Mammalia > Rodentia > Sciuridae > Marmota > Marmota monax. Next base: position 2,477,281 of record NW_026695245.1, read on the forward strand.
TGTTCATCTTTAAAATTAGTACTTTTTATTCCCTAAAGGCCAAGACTCCTTACAGATCTTAAATTTTATATTTCATATTAATGAAAAGTTAGGGATGACAGCCTTTACTTTCTTTTCTCTGTGTAAGCTTCAGTCAAACTCACTCAATTTCCTTCCTTTGATCCCTCAAGTAGAACCCAGAGGTATGTACAGTCTATGCCAAACAATATCAATTCAGGTTTTGTAAAGATTCAGCCCTTTGGTACAGATAGTGTGAAGTCAGCCAAAACCCCAGAACTGTGCTAGTAGGTTTTCAGTCTTTGAGTATTAGACACATGCTTTTTCAGGGGTCATAAAAATAAATCTTGCATGTATATAGATGTGTGTTTGTATCTGTAGTCCCTTTTACAAAGGGAAAAGTCATTGCTGTAAATTTCTCTATGGAAATTACCATTCAGAATTGGTGTACCTCACAGGTGGAGGTGCCTTAATATCTGAACAGAATTTATTAATTTAGTCTTTTTTTAAATCATACTTTACATATTAAAATTTCAGTGGAATTTAGTAAACCCTGCTGTTGTCGTATGTATTAGGTGGCAGAGAGTCACATGTCTATACACTGTCACCAGCAAACACAGATGGGGTCTCCAGCCACCTCCCTAACTCCACCTAGCTTCAGTACCTGTCTCGTTAATGTGCCCCTCTGCCTTGGATTCTCTTGATTGATTTGTTACTTTAAATAACATTAGATGTAGATAAAATGAAATGGAGGTATCATGAGGTCTTTGAGGCCTGTCACTGATATTAGGATATTTGGCAAGACATTTAATCTCAATTTTATACATACACATGTATAACACATATACATACATAAAATTTTAAAAATGATTTGATGTCACTGTGTGTGTTTGTGTGTGTGTGTATGTATGTAAAAAAATAGTGTTACAAAGTCCTCCCCTGAAAGTGTTTCATTAAGACATGATCACACAGTTACTCATATTAACTGGCAAATTATGATGATTAACACTTTTGTAAAGAGAAATATATAAAATATTTAAAAAGGTACCTTGTCATAAATTATCTAATTTATTCTGAATGTTGAGTCAACTCTAGGTAAAAACACATGCATACATACATGGCATTCCACAATTTTGACTGGTACTGGTTCCCATAAATAAATTACTGGGGCTGTTATCAATGATAGAATGTAATGGTTTGGATTTTATTTTCATGTGCATTCTAAGGTAGAGGTTCTAGGGAAGAGAAAACTGAACTACAAGTGAGAAGGGTACCAGGAAAATCCATCAAAATAATAATCAATCTTATTTTCGGAATGACCTCTTTCACTTTTTTACATAATTAGATCAATGAAAGAAAATCTCTGTGACTAAATGTATGTGATATCATATGATCAGTGTACAGATATTTTTTATACCCTTACTAAGTTTATTTTCAGAAAACAGTTTTCTTCTTTGCAGTTTATATGGTACTTTTATAAACCTTATCTCATTCTATCATTCGAATTACTTAGGATCTGAGTGATCTCACTTTTTAGTTTTAATTTTACTTTGTAAGTGCCAGTGTGAAAAAATAGTGAGTCTCTTGAAACACTGTACAAATTCTATTTTATGAGATCCCCTTCTCCTACGTTTTTTAACTTTTATACTAGGAATGGAACCTAGGGGTACTTTACCACCGAGCTACTTCCCCAACTCTTTTTATTTAATTTGAGACAAGGTCTTGGTAAGTTGCCCAGGCTGGCCAAGAACTTGTGATCCTCCTTCCTCAGCTTCCCGGGTCACTGGGATTAGAGAGGTGTGTGCCACTGCACCTGCTTGTAGACCTCTTCTCATGTACAAAGTTTCAAGATAGTCTAACATCCCTGAATTTTCAACACTATGGTAGCATAGAAAAGTAGGGAGTAGGCAACAGAAAGTACTTTGAGTCGTAGCTGCTGGGTGGCTGGCTAGGTGTACTGACCAGCCATCTGACTGGCATTTTTATCTCATCCTAACAACCTGTGTGAGTCTGTACCCTAACAAAGTTAAAAATGACTATTTGCCTCTTTATGGGATTCTCATATGCTAGACACAAGAGTGTCAAAATCACGAACATTGAGGCCGATTGTGTTACAATGGCAAATGGATCATTGTAGTGATAACCGCCCCCCCCCCATCTTTGTAACAGCTTTTTCTACATGCAAACTGTATTTATCACTTTACTGCACAATGAACCCACAGGGGGTGCTAATTGTTCATTAATTAAATTTTAGCCTTTCAACACTTTTGTATTCTCCAGTGGCCATGTCTGCAGTGAAGTATACAGTGTGGCCTTTTAAAACTGCCTAAAATTCAAGTTGGCTTTACTGCTGCCACGGACACTATACATGTGAAATTCAGTTGCAATAACCACATTGTAGGAATGTTGTATTTCCTGGTGACCCAAAGTTTTCCAGCCTTGGACCAAAGCCTTCATGTTGGAAAAATACTCAGTAAAGTGTAGTTTAACATGTCAAAACATTTTGTTATTCTAGTCACTTCGAAATAGAATTTGATTTCTTTGTTAGAAAATTCTGTTTACGGCCAGTCTTCAAAAAACCATTAACATGGTAGAATGAACTTTCTGAGATCCGTCATTCCCTAATGAAGCCATTTAAAACTTAGTTTTTCTCAGTGGAAGAATCCTCTTTACCTTATGTTTCCCTAGTGAAGAAGTTAATTTAAAAATCACTAATGATGTACATGGTAACACTGTGTAATTTACTTTGTATTTTTCAAAAGATGTGTCTGTATCTTTAACGCTCAACAGATATATTTCATACTAGTACAAGGGATTTTTGAAGCAAAACAGAATTTGCCTCAAGGAATTTCTAAATAAGCAAAATAGTGAGTTATAGGGTGGTGTCGGCATTATGGAATGTGGCTGCAACACTTAGAATGCAGGCCATTCTGTGGTGGGGATTTACTCTACTAATGAATTAATCACAACCTGCCGGTGTGTGTAGCAATTAAGGAATGAGCTTCTGCATATCGATTTTCCTGATATCTCCAAGTAGCATTCAGAAGATATTTTTTGGTGTTTTGGTTTATTTTTTATTTTTAAACAAAAGTGCCCTTTAAGTCATTTAAAATTGTTAGAAACTCAATATGAGAAAAGCAACAACAAATAAAGTTGATTTTTATTCCTTTGGGCTCTTTTCACATTTATCAGTTATAACTGAAAGGTAACATGGGCTTTCATAGTTGTGGTAATAATTTACTACATTTCTACACCTTAGCAGTTCTGAAGGCTCTTTCATACAATGTCATATTTGATTCTAATAGTACTTTCTATGAGGCAGGCTGGCTTTTTTTTGTTTTTGTTTTTGTGTTTTAGACAAGGAAATAAAAACTTTAAAAACTAAGTAATTTCAAGAATTCAGTATCAGACCTGAGCCACATATATATTCTTGGATGCTTAATAAATGGTAGCTAAATAAATGAATGAACTAAATAAACAACGAATAACTGCTTCAGAAGTTCTTTTTGGTACAAGAACAAAGAATATATAGTAACTAATAAGTGCCCTCTGCCTTAAAATAATAGAGGCTGGGGGGGAAGAATACAGAGTCAGGAGATCTACTTGGGTAACGCCTGTCATTATTAAAGGGAGATAGACATGTTAAACAGCTTAGAGTGCTCAGTCACAGCACTGCAAACAGATGTGTGATACACGATTGCTTGTTATTGAACTCCAAGAGGTTGGTGCTTATCATTAGTTATATACATTTTTAAGTGAGCCAGAAGATTGAAAAGTAAAACAGCTCTCACCCCCTACATAATTGGAAACCACTTTCCTTCTGTCTGGCTTCCGTCTGGATTTCCGTGAGGGAGACGATGACTGTTCTTTCACTGTTTCACGTCAGCTTTTTCCTCTGATTTGAGAGGTGGAGTTAAGTGTGAACTGCTTAAGAATGCACTGTTTTCTGTTTAATTTGGCTGCGGAAAATGGAATTCATTGAGCTCCGTCTGTTCAAATGAACTTTAAGCAACAGCAAGCAAAACATTTGTCCTTCTCTCTGCACACGCAGGGCAAATGTGCCTGTGAAAGACAGCATGGATGTAAAGCCCAGGATTACCCAAGGAGAGCAGTGGAGGAGTGCTAGCCACTTCTTTATCTCTTGCATTGGCTCATCTGAAGTGTTTAATGTTGTTGGGGAAAAAGTGAGTCTCTTTTTTACCAGGAACTATGAAAAGAAAAAAAAAATAACCTCTGAGCTCTGATATCTGGAATTCATCTTGAGACTGGGTTAAAAATTGTACACCACCAATTCCCACTCCCCACAGCTGCTGTCTTTAATGGGTGACCACTCTTTTCCCCCATAACCTAACTGTTAATGCATTTAATTGGTCCTTTCAGAACCATTTGGAATATTGCACAATTTAAAAGCATCTGTGAATTATAAATAATTTTAAAGTTCACATTTCTCTTGAACACCTAGTAAGGAGTATTCATTTTCAAGTAGTTAAGTAAGTTACACGGTATAGGAGTGAATTTAATGTGGAGTTGTTGGTTTAAAAAAGTAAAAGCAAAGCAAAAAAAAAAGTACAAACGTTAGATATTATTAAAGTTTCAGTTTTTTCCTAAAATGTTGACATTTCTATTGAGAATGAAAGGAAGCAATCATGTAAGAATGCATAATGGTTTATTTGGAATGACCTTATCCCTTAGCAATTTAAATCATTGCTCTGAAAATGTATTGCATAATTTGGTTGGCAGATTTTAAATATGATAAAGTAGAGTCATTACTGTTATAGCACTGAAGTAACACAACAAATACCTTTTTAAATCTGTGTCTATTAGATACATTTCAAAATACTGTTCTCTTTGGCTGGACGTGGTGGCATATGTCTGTATATCCCAGTGACTCAGGAAGCTGAGGCAGAAGGATCGAAAGTTCAAACAAAGCCAGCTTCAGCAACTTAGCAAGGTCCTAAGCAACTTATGGAGACCTTGTCTCAAGATAAAAAAGGACTGGGGATGGGGCTCAGTGGTTAAACAAACTTGGGTTTAATCCCTGGTAACAACAACAACAACAAAATACCATTCTCTTCTTGTAGTGCCTAACTTCTCCTAGCATTTGCACACACACCTGTATGTTTCCCTCAGGATTCTCGGCTTCTGATAAGGTAGCTCAGGTAGCTAATGAATGAGAAAAGCACTGTGAACTCTCTTTAGCAAGGAAGTTCAGAACTGCTCCAACAGCCTGCTGGCAGAAATAAAGAATCATCTAAGGAAAGGAGGGGCACCTGGAAATGTGTTTTGGTTTTATGTATTAACCTATTGTTTGATAGTGAAAAAAATAATCTACCAAATTAACTTATTATAATGTTAAATAATGCCATGATTGTATTGCTCATGTTTTAAGGGTAATTTCAAAATTATATACTTGGCTTCAGAATTACATAGAAACATACTTTTTACAAGGTTACCTGTCTGCAAAGACCCAAGATTATATCCTCTGTATGATAATTTAATACTTGGAATATAGTCAGAAAGGATTTATGGTCCATTAATTTTTAGATATCACCAACTATTTATATTTTATTTGCTTGCTGACTTTATATACAACTGTGAATGCTTAAGGTGCTGTAGATTTCCATTGGGCCAATCTTTATAACTAATATTCCAGGGGTTCCATTAAAGGAAAGAAAATGTTCAAATGTGTTTGTACTATATACCTAGAAGCTTGCACATGGAAACAGAATACATGCAATATATATAAATCTTTTTGTTTACATATGCAGCTTTTCTTCTAGCAATGATAAGGTGCCCTAGAAACATTCACTAATCTTTGTAACACCCCAGAGGGTAAGTAGTGAGAATTATTATCTTCATATTGCAGGTGAAATACCTAGGTAGGGGCAGATTAAATGACTTGGCCAGGTCACTCTCGAAGTCAGTTATGAAGCTAGAAATAAAACTCCATACTCTTGACTTCTAGTTCATATTCTGAGTCATGGCACTCCTGCAGCCGGATGGACCAGGCCTGTCAGTATCTGTGTTTCTTTTCCTCACTTGAAAAGTAACACTGATGTAAATCCTGCCCCTGTTAAAGAAACCTTGCTGTGTGGCACTTGCACACACGATACTGAGTCCCTGATGAGTACTTAAGAGCGTACTCTGCCGGTGTGATGAATGAACTCAGGTAGCACAAGGATATCAGCAAGTCAGCTTCTCGCCAACCCAGCCCTGTGAAGAAGAGCTGGATGTGTCAGAAGTTTTCATAACTTCAGATGCTTGGATAATTTCCTTAACATCTAGTGATTCAATCTACTCTGTTACTTCAGATTCTCCATAATAATTCCAGGTTGCCAGTATTGTTGGAATCAACACTGGAAGGCTTTGTCCCTGTCTTCAGGAGGTGTATATCCTACACTCATTAGGATCTACTAAATGATAGACAATAAGCATGAGCATTGCTTCTAATCCTCCTGCACATATCCTCTTCCTCCTCTTTGGGTCCTATCATTTTTATATCAGCTACTTCAACTAGACTTGAAAACCAAAGCATGGCTGGGACCCTTGGCATTTTGCTTCCACAACAGCAGGCTAAAAACTGAGACTGTCAGGCCCAAGGTTGAGGACTGGGTGGCCCTGCCGAGTGTGCTTGTCTGTTCAGCAGCAGCAGCCAGGATAAGATGATGTCCAGTGTTCGCTGACTCCTCCCTGGGCTGGTGCATGAGGGGCTGGTAGCTCATGTCACAAAGGTACTTTGTGCTCTGGTACCTATTTTCTGTGGAATAACTCTGAGTATGACTTCACTTTTCTGTTAGTGAGCACTTTCCCCCATAAATATGACGGAACAGGTGTTGCTCTGCTGCTAACTGAGTTTCCAGCTGTCCTCCTCTGACACAGACCCGGCAAAATCTGTTGTTCCGTCCTTTTAGGCAGATTGGAGAGCCATTGAGCCTGAGATGGAGGTCTTCCTTGCAGGATATGGCCGTTTTGATGCCAGAAGATGGTCGGGAAAGCCTGGCTGGCTAACAAAGGCAGGCCTTCAGCGGCTGGGTGTAGTTCCAGTACTGCATCCCCCTTGGCAGGAGCACAGAGGCCGCTGCAGTGTGGCCAGCCAGCAAAATTAGGAAATAAGGACCTCTTTTATTTACTCAGGCTGCTGAATCATGGGCATTCCTGTCTGCTTGGAGAAAAGTCAGGCGGCTCTACTTTCCACGGAAAGTCTCAGGAGTGTTTGAGACTTTCATCTCGGAGTGTTCACACACTTGTTTTAATGTGCTTTATGGAAATGGTGAAACTCAGCAAGTACAGTTGCTGTAGAAAAACATCTGCACAAACTATGCACACACATTTGCATCTTTAAATAGATTTTTAGGCTGGTAAGCCGGTTTCCAACAAAGTTTGTTCTTTTTTCTTTTTCTTCTTCTTCTTCTTCTTCTTTTTTTTCAGCTGTAAGAGCTATAGCTCTCTGAGAGTCAGTGAGTGTGAAGTGACTGATTCCAAAAATTAAAATTTAACGTGGACATGTTAAGCACTTCACATTGAAATGCAGAAAACTTGCCATAACACAGAAAGACAGTCCCCCTAAGTAGCACTTAGTGAGTGCCGAAGGGGAAAAAGTTCAAGTTGATTCAGAAACCAGAGTTGAAAGAACCCTTCATAGTTCTTCCATGTGTAAAAGAGAAATTGAGATTGTTTAAATCTATATTAGCTATTTCAGCATAGCTTGCACTGTGACTGCCAGAAAGCTGAAGTTAGTGGGGATGGGTCGCTTTCAAAGACTTAGGCAGATGTTACCAATGGTTGGCAGAGTTGACACCACCATGCAAGTGTTAGGAGGGTCTGGTACCCTCTGTACCTGGACCAAACCTGCTAGGAGTTCTGTCATTGAGTTTCTGTGTGTCCCCGAGAGAGTAGATCCATTAATAATACTGGCAAATAACATAAAGAAAAATGAAGTTGTGTAATTTGCAGGAAAATGGATAGAACTTGAGAACACTATGTTAAGTGAAATAAGTCAAATCCAGAAAGTGAAGGGTCATGTGTTTTCTCTCGTGTGGAAGCTAGAGAGGAAAAAGGAAAAGAAAGGTAGGCGTTGGGGGTTCTTATGAACATTGAAGGGAGATCAGTAGAATAGAGGAAATGGGACCAGGGGAAGGGAGGTGGAAAGGGGAAGGAGTAATACTGGGAATGATATTGGCCAAATTATATTGTGTTATTGTGTGCATGTACAACTAAAATGCCCCAATAAAAAACATGGGGAAAATAGTACTGGCAAATAAGATCTTTACAGTTTAGATTGCAAAGCAGAAAATCAGCCTTTCAGGAAACTTTTATTTTTTTCCAAAAATAGCATTTCTTGTTTCTGCTCAATCCATTCTAACCCTTTCCCTCAGTCTTATGAATTCTGTAGTCTATTTCTATGTCTTTCCATTACAGGGACAAGTGATAGGGGACAGGAGACAGGGAAGATGATATTTCTAGCTCTCTTGAATCCCAGGTAAAAACTTGATCCTAACCTTCAGTTCACTTGACATGTCATTGAAATTTACAAGCTTAAGAGAACAGTTATGTAATAAGCATAGTCAGGCATGGACCACAGACAAGAACCTGATTTAAACATGGTGTCAGGGACTGCACACTTTTTATAATGGTCCATTGCTCTATAATTCTTTATGCATTTGTATAATAATATATCATACCCAGACACAGTCTACAATTTAATGATAAATTCACTTGCTAAATTTTCAAGCTTAATAGTTATTTCCTCCCAGTCTAGATGCATGACAAATTCTGATTCAATGTTTTCCCCCAAATGTACAAATGAGATGATGTGTTTGAAAATAATTTTAAGTGAAACAGCAGGATTTAAGCATAAAAGACAAATGTGAAGTGTGATAGGTTTTTATGTAGAATGCTGAGCAGATTTAAGAAGTAGTAAATTTTTTCAGTAAGGGAAAATATCGCAAATTTTGATTTGGTTTAGGGATACCAGCTTTAGGGACATAACACCTTTTTAGGGAAAAACCAGATCATCTTGGGGCTTGGGGGTTTTATTTATTTATTTATTTATTTTAAAATCGTCCTTCTGTGCATTGGGTGATGAGGTAAGTTTATCTGCATGTGTTCCTCATGCATTCATTTTAAATATGGAGCACACCTGCAATTATCAAGCCCTTTCTTAGGCTGGAAGCATGTTGGATTATGGAGTCATATAAATGAGGATGCAAAATCATGTGGTTTTCAACTCGTATGGCGGAGCTTTGTTGCAGTGGGCAGGGATCCAAGAATGGTGTTTGGTTGTTTTCTCAGGGTGAGAGGGTTGCCATCTGGCATTGATAGTGAGAAGGTCTTGTCATCAGTTTCTAGATGCAGGAAAGGAATGATCCTCATCTGTTTCCTGTGGATAAGGAAGAGGCTGACAATCTAGTAAAATCTTGTTACCTTAAAGAAAGCAGACGTGGAATTTGTTTCATAATGCTCGCCAGTTTCTGCTTTTATGTTCATCATTTCTCTTGCTAGCGAACTTTCATCTTGAAGAATTTAAAAACTTTCATTATCTGATTCTCACTGACGACTCTTGGAATATTCTAATAATATTCTAAATTGAGCCCATTATTCTAACCAAAACATGTTCCCCACTAGCTTCACTCCAGAGTTTTGCCTTTTTTCTGTACTTGGGAAAAATCTTGCTCTTTTGGAGGATGCATGTTTTGAAAATTTTTTCTGATCTTGAGTGATAGATTGTTTTGAAAAGCAAAAAGGTGGTTCATAACCTGTTTTGAGAAAGTCTTATTTTCTACTTGGATATTAAGAAGGCAACAGAAATAAGAGTGCTAGGAATATAGTTTTCTAGGAACATAGTTTTCAAGAAGCAACCTAATACAAGTACAATGTAGGGTTCCTTTATGGATAACTTGCGAAGTTTATATCTGGCTTGCAGTCTTGTTTGTCTTCTCTTTGTTACTCATAAATCTTTCAGCATTTACCATAATCATTTATCACTTTTCCTGTTTCCAGTTTTTCACAAGTTGCTTTGTCTCTGCTCACCTCAAGTGCAGGTCCTGTTTAGCTAAGGAAGTTCAGGCCACTGAAGCTTTTTGCAAAAGGAAGAAATGGTGGGCCACCTCTTGAACTTTCCAAACAAAATACACTATTAAAATCTGGCCCTTGCGAAACTCTCATTTTTTTCTTGATCCTGGCTGATCCCAGCTACATGTAATATCGAACAGTACCCTTCTAACATTTAATAATCCATTTTCTGGCCTATGGTATTCGAATCTTTCAGTTATTGAAGAAATCCTGGTTGTCTTTCATTACACAAGACATAATTATTATTGTGTTTTCTGTCTTCTTTCATGTGCTTACTTTTTAATATTTTTTTGCTGAAAGCAATAAGGTCTGTATCAATAAGAACCCCATAAAAGATTTTGGTCTTCAGAATTGCCTTTTTATAGAAAAACAAGCAAAATGCAGAGGGAATTTTTTATTAAATATTAGACATCTGGGTTGACTGCATTAATTTTAAATCATTCCTGTAATATTTCCTCTTTTCATTTGGTTCTTCAGATGCTCACATAATATGCAAATCATTTTAGAATGAATACAAAGGAAACATTAAATATATTAAAATCTGCATTTTAATAAAATTGTCAATGTGTAATATATACCTTGCTTCTAAGGAAGAATGATAAAAAAAGTAATAAAAGGGTAATTTAGACATAGAACTATTTAATATCTTTTTATATTTTACAGCCCAGTAAAAAGTAAATGTAGAATAAAAGCTTTGGGGTCAGATTTGAAAATGTCTCACTCAAATATTCTTTTTTTTTTCCCTTTCCTGAAAGGTTCAAGATGGTCCAACCATGCATACTTGCTGAAATGGTACAGTAGACTCATTCATAATTCTCAGCACATGTAATGAAATGTTCCATTGCTTCTCATTGCAGATGGAGTGGATGTTGAAGATGATCCCACGTGCTCTTGGCCAGCTTCCTCACCTTCTAGCAAGGACCAGACTTCCCCTAGTCATGGAGAAGGTTGCGATTTTGGAGAGGAAGAAGGTGGCCCTGGACTGCCATACCCATGTCAGTTCTGTGACAAGTCGTTTAGCCGCCTCAGCTACCTAAAGCACCATGAGCAGAGTCACAGTGACAAACTGCCTTTCAAATGCACCTACTGCAGTCGGCTGTTCAAACACAAGCGGAGCCGAGACCGCCATATAAAGCTCCACACCGGGGACAAGAAGTACCACTGCAGTGAATGTGATGCTGCGTTCTCCAGGAGTGATCACTTGAAGATCCACTTAAAGACTCACACGTCCAACAAGCCATATAAATGTGCCATTTGCCGCCGTGGGTTCCTGTCCTCTAGCTCCTTACACGGACACATGCAGGTTCATGAGAGGAACAAGGACGGTTCCCAGTCTGGTTCCAGGATGGAGGACTGGAAGATGAAGGACACTCAGAAGTGCAGTCAGTGTGAGGAAGGCTTTGACTTCCCGGAAGACCTCCAGAAGCACATTGCAGAGTGCCACCCCGAATGCTCCCCCAATGAGGATCGAGCTGCCCTGCAGTGCGTCTACTGCCACGAGCTCTTTGTGGAGGAGACCTCCCTCATGAACCACATGGAGCAGGTGCACAGTGGGGAGAAGAAGAACTCGTGCAGCATTTGTTCTGAGAGTTTCCACACAGTCGAAGAACTGTACAGCCACATGGACAGTCACCAGCAACCGGAGTCCTGCAATCACAGCAACAGCCCTTCCCTGGTCACGGTGGGCTACACCTCCGTGTCCAGCACGACTCCAGATTCCAACCTCTCAGTGGACAGTTCAACCATGGTGGAGGCTGCCCCACCAATCCCAAAGAGTCGAGGGAGGAAGAGGGCTGCTCAACAAACCCCTGACATGACCGGCCCCTCGAGTAAACAAGCAAAAGTTACCTACAGCTGTATTTACTGCAACAAGCAGTTATTCTCGAGTCTTGCAGTTCTGCAGATTCACCTAAAAACTATGCATTTAGATAAGCCAGAACAGGCCCATATTTGTCAGTATTGCTTGGAGGTCTTACCCTCACTTTATAACCTAAATGAACATCTTAAGCAAGTGCACGAAGCTCAGGACCCAGGCCTGATTGTTTCTGCCATGCCTGCCATAGTTTACCAGTGCAACTTCTGTTCTGAAGTTGTCAACGACCTCAACACCCTTCAGGAGCACATCCGATGTTCTCACGGATTTGCAAACCCTGCAGCTAAGGATAGTAATGCATTCTTTTGTCCTCATTGCTATATGGGGTTTCTCACTGACTCTTCCCTTGAAGAGCATATAAGACAGGTTCATTGTGACCTCAGTGGCTCTCGGTTTGGGTCCCCAGTGCTTGGGACTCCAAAAGAACCAGTAGTGGAAGTCTATTCCTGTTCCTATTGTACAAATTCGCCAATATTTAACAGTGTTCTTAAGCTGAACAAGCATATCAAAGAGAATCATAAAAACATTCCCTTGGCCCTGAATTATATTCACAATGGGAAAAAATCCCGGGCCTTGAGCCCCCTATCTCCTGTGGCCATAGAGCAGACCTCTCTTAAGATGATGCAGGCAGTAGGGGGCGCACCTGCGCGTCCCGCCGGAGAATATATCTGTAATCAGTGTGGTGCTAAGTACACATCCCTAGACAGCTTTCAGACTCACTTAAAAACTCATCTCGACACTGTGCTGCCAAAACTGACCTGTCCTCAGTGCAACAAGGAATTCCCCAACCAAGAATCCTTGCTGAAGCATGTGACCATTCACTTTATGATCACCTCAACCTACTACATCTGTGAGAGTTGCGACAAGCAGTTCACATCAGTGGATGACCTTCAGAAACACTTGTTGGACATGCACACTTTTGTTTTCTTCCGCTGCACCCTCTGCCAAGAAGTTTTTGACTCCAAAGTCTCCATTCAGCTGCACTTGGCTGTGAAGCACAGTAATGAAAAGAAGGTCTACCGGTGCACGTCCTGCAACTGGGACTTCCGCAACGAGACTGACCTGCAGCTCCACGTGAAACACAACCACCTGGAAAACCAAGGCAAGGTGCACAAGTGCATCTTCTGTGGTGAGTCCTTTGGCACTGAGGTGGAGCTTCAGTGCCACATCACAACTCACAGTAAGAAGTACAACTGCAAGTTCTGCAGCAAAGCCTTCCATGCCATCATTCTGCTAGAGAAACATTTGCGAGAGAAGCACTGTGTGTTTGAAACCAAGACGCCCAACTGCGGCACAAATGGAGCCTCTGAGCAGGTGCAGAAAGAAGAAGTGGAGCTGCAGACCCTGCTGACCAACAGCCAGGAGTCCCACAACAGTCACGATGGGAGCGAGGAAGATGTGGACAGCTCTGAGCCTATGTATGGGTGTGACATCTGTGGGGCGGCGTACACTATGGAAACTCTGCTGCAGAATCACCAGCTCCGGGACCACAACATCAGACCTGGAGAAAGTGCCATTGTGAAGAAGAAAGCCGAGCTCATTAAAGGGAATTACAAGTGCAACGTGTGTTCTCGAACCTTCTTCTCTGAAAATGGCCTGCGTGAACATATGCAGACCCACCTAGGCCCCGTCAAACACTACATGTGCCCTATTTGCGGAGAACGTTTCCCCTCCCTTTTAACTCTTACAGAACACAAAGTCACACACAGTAAGAGCCTTGATACTGGAAACTGCCGGATTTGCAAGATGCCTCTCCAGAGTGAAGAGGAGTTCTTGGAGCATTGCCAAATGCACCCTGACCTGAGGAATTCTCTGACGGGATTTCGCTGCGTAGTGTGCATGCAGACTGTGACCTCCACCTTGGAACTCAAAATCCATGGGACATTCCACATGCAAAAGACAGGGAATGGGTCCACAGTCCAGACCACCGGGCGTGGCCAGCATGTCCAAAAACTGTACAAGTGTGCATCTTGCCTCAAAGAATTCCGTTCCAAGCAAGATCTGGTGAAACTTGACATCAACGGCCTGCCATATGGTCTGTGTGCTGGCTGCGTGAATCTCAGTAAGAGCAGTAGCCCAGGCATCAGCCTCCCGCCCAGCACGAATAGACCAGGTTTGGGCCAGAATGAGAATTTGAGTGCCATGGAGGGCAAAGGCAAGGCAGGGGGACTGAAGACGCGCTGCTCCAGCTGCAATGTGAAGTTCGAGTCTGAAAGTGAACTCCAGAACCACATCCAAACCGTGCACCGAGAGCTCGTGCCAGATAGCAACAGCTCGCAGTTGAAAACACCACAAGTGTCGCCCATGCCCAGAATCAGTCCCTCCCAGTCCGATGAGGTAACTTGCCTTTCTAACATTTGCTATTTAACCTCCTCAAGAAACTATCCCCACTTTATGCTTGCACTCTCCACCGCCTTATTTATTGTCATGTGCCAAAAAATGCTTAGTTTGAAATGCAATGTTTTTTTTTTTTTTCCCCCATAGCCATTAGCTGGCAATTACTTGCTTCTTGATAAGCAGCATTTTGGCTTGAATGGTGCAAAACAGGACTAATTCCAGTCTCCCTAGGATATTGTCTTCTCTATGACTGAAGAGACCAGCACTCATGCCAACACCACTGAGATCTGGAATCTCAGCATAGCTTCACTGCGAGTTGAAATCCCCAGCTATGACTTGTGTGTATGGCAGAGAGATAATGACACAAAAGTAAGATAGTAGGAGCCAACACGCTGGCTTAGAGTAAATTAAAAAGAATATATATATTGGTGGATAACAAATTGGGTAAGGGTGGCTTTTTAATACTGTGTTGTCAACACTCACTGTTTTTCTTTGTCTTGTGGGTAGTGAGGAAAATACTTACTCGCAACAGGGTTTTTTAAAAGCCCCTGCATTTATTAAGCACCACATGCCCATTATCTGTTTAAAGGCGCTATCCCTGAGTCTTTCACTCTCTGGGCTTCAAAATTAATGTCGTTTCCGCCCCCCCCCCCCACCCTTAGCTTCAGAGTACCGTAGTTTCATGTTTTCTTTACCCTGATGAGTAGAAGAAACAAGTTCATTTACAATGAAGCAGTTTTATAAGTCATCATTCCTAGAAGCTGAGCAGAGGATAGCTCCTTTTAATGTAATTTCTTTTTGCTTTATCACCTGGTTTCTAATAGCTCTTTCTACTTCCCTACCTGCCCCTATCTGGAGATCCATCCAAATGAAAACCCCAGGGAGATCCTTGTCCCTTCAGTTTGGGGTGACTGCATTTTCTTATCTTGTCTCTGCACTCACACCCTCTTGGAGGGCTCCCTGAATCTCCCTGCAGATAGCCATCAGGCAGCTGGTGGGGGAGAGCTGAGGAGGCAGCAGAGAGCCCATCCTCACCAAATGTGGCATCTGTGTGACAGGCAGGCTCCCAAACTTTGAAGCTGCTCTCCCTTCTCCCCTCCCCAAGTAAATCTGCACTTTTCTCTCATTTGAATAAATGAAATCCTTTTAAACTGATGAAGGCAGCTGGGAGAACATAGTTTTGATCATGGCTCATGGGTGGGATCGAATACAGTAGAATCTTTTGTAATAATTATTAGTTGTTATAATCATGAAATGATTTTTTTTTTACTCCTTTAATTTCAAAAGTGTTAAGCCTGAAGAAAAGTTAAATGAATAACGAGATGAACGTGTGTGTGTCATGTATACAGATGCCAGATTTACCAGAGAGGAACACAGAAACATTTTATTGTTCCTCTCCCTGCCACCCCCATCTCTGTCTCTGCAATTTTTTTTTAATTAGCCTGAGCCATATGAAAATAAGTTGTACATACTGATATCCTTTAAAATAAGGGCATTTTTTGTTTAACCATGGTATTATTAACTAAGACAATTCAATTAATAAGAAATTAGATAAATGCAGAATATCATCAATAAGAGGTTCATATTAAAACTTTCCCAGTTGTATCCAAAATGTCTTATGTATTTTAGAGTAGTACAATAAGGATTTTTAAAAAATTTATGCAGAAATTTCTTCATTTCTCTTTCTAGAAGTTTGAATATTCATACTTAAATAGTGTGTAAATGTGATTTCAAATGACTGTGTATGTGTGCCTGGGTGTGTGATTGGGGTATTGGGCATTTAAAATCAAGCAAAACTAAGTGCTGGGCACAGTGGCACAAGCATGTAATTCCAGCGGCTTGGGAGGCTGAGGCAGGAGGATCACAAGTTCAAAGCCAGCCTTAGTAATTTAATAATGCCCTCAGCAACTTAGTGAGACCCCATCTCTAAATAAAAAATAAAAAGGGCTGGGGATGTGGCTCAGTGATTAAGCACCCTGGGTTCAATCCTCAGTACCAAAATAAAATAAAATAAAGCAAAACTTGCTCCTCATGTTTGCTAATAAATTGTCTATAAAAAGGCATATGCCCATTTCTTCTTATGTATTTATGGTTTCTATTTTCTGATATTTATAAATTGCTACATGTTATAAATACCATTCGAGATGAAATATTTCAAAAGTGAAGACAGACATAGGAATAATATTTACACATAAATTGGGCTAGAGTTACACAAGAAGGAAATTTTATCCCTAAGACATGGTCAGTTCTTTAATTACAGCTAAAATCAATAATACAGCTTATCTGTATATGTATCATGCATTTACATACAATATTATTTAACATATTTTAAAAATATTTAAGACTTACAGTAGTGTTTTTTAAGTACTTGGCTACTAAGGGTCAAAAAATGATGTTTTATACAAAACAGTACTTTCCTATGAATCCTGATTTTTCCTGGCTTGCGACAGTGTCCTTAGTTGAATAGGTATTAGGATTCAGTTTATATGTTTCTTTTGTACCTCAACAGTATAGTAATGTGTTCAACATTTTCATCATCCACTATCACCATTTTCCAATTCATTAATACTATTTAAGTCATGAATTCTACATGACACTCTCTAAAGTTAAAAATGTACAGTAGATTATATTATTTGGACTGACAGAAAATTATCTTACATATAGTTTTACAAAAAAGAAGCCTATGAGTATAATATGTTGCCAAGAAAAGGACATATATTAAGTATTCATTTGTTCACATTATTGATTAGTCAAGTTAAACATGTAATTTCACATTATGAGTAGCATGTAAATTTTTGGCCAGACTAGGAAAAGAATAAGTTACTATATAGGTCTTTGTCAAAAGTAAAACATATTATTCAGGAATAAATTTTATCACAAAAAGAAATGTGATGTGAATATCTATTGGCTTAGTTGTGCCAGGTAGGAACTGAAGGACTGAACAGTATAGGTGATATTTTCATCTCATCTTCTTGCTGAGGATTGAGGCTTCTGAAGAGAAAAGAAGACCACAGGAGACAATCAGACCTAGTCTCACGGATATTGTGAGGAATAAGATTAGATTTTTCTGGATCGTGATTTATGATCACATAAGGATATTGGTAGACATTTGAATGTATCTTTCAAAAACTGAAAAAAAAATATTGCTTGGCTGATACTAAATTATCTAATTAAAATGGATTTAAATTTAGATATAAGTAAAGATTGTTATATAAATTCATACAATTTTAAAAGAATCTATGAAAGACAAGGCATGTGGCACTCACAGAAGGCTAATTATAGGTAGCTGTCATGTCACAGAGTTATTTGGAATTGAAGACAGAATATCTGAAGTTGAACTTCATTTCTTTTGCTTAATGCTTTCTGAATTTGTGAGGAAAAAAAATTTTTGTGCCCCAATCCTATAATTATTAATCTAAATCTACTATGGAACTTTGTTTTGAATAAACTATTTGGGAAACTCATTCATTCTTTGCTCCTCAGAGGTTGAATATGCTATCAATTACCCATAACCTACAGTGGCCACAAATGGTGGTGTTAGTCGGAGACAGGCAAAACTCTGGTCATCTAGCTTTTTCTGCACACAGCACACCTTGCAGGGTTCCTGACATTTATGAGGTGTTGAATAAATGTCGATTCTTCTGGATTTGATGACACTGGCCTGGCTGTCTGGTCAGGTGCTGCCCCATCTGGACCTCAAAATGCCACCTCATGACTTTACATTTCTATGATAGATATTGGAAGCATGTGTCCTTCTGCTTCCATTTTTCCAGGAAGCTTCATAGTCGAGTTTCTCTGAGGGACTGTTTACTCACATTTCAAGTCACACCATCCCCACCAGTCCATTGAAATTGCTCTTGCAAGAGTTATCATTCTCTTCTTGTTCCAAGATTTATGGACAGTGTCACCGAATGAAAACTAAAAGGAACAATGGAGGCCATCTGACCGAGCCACCTGTTTTACCCACAAGGAGACAGACCCAGATAAAATTGGGATTGTCTAAGAGCACACAGCTAGTAAGTGGAGGCTACCGACTGGTTCAGGTCTCCAACTCCAGATTCAAGATTTTCTTTTCATACTCTCACAGGTATTGTTTCTAACCACCATTTAAGCCTTGTCTTTTACACAAAATCATCCCAGGATTCCAGTGTTCTTTCCTCTTCTCTTTCATTTCTTTTGCTCACTGCAAAAGATTTTCTGCTTCCATGACTTTACTGTAGCCGACTTCTCTAAGGTCTCTGCTGTCCTAATTGTACCAACGTAATGCACCTTTTATAAAAAGATATCTTAGTTACTGTTGTCACTAAGTACTTGTCTCTGTGGCCATTCTTTTTATTAAGCCTCTGTCTTCCTCCTAGCTCCCTTCATACCTCTGTGAGCATTCCGTCACCTTCTCCTTCCTTTGCCCACTTGTATAATTGGTATCCCCATTGTTGTACCCTTCATGTGAGCTCATCCAAGCTCATAGCTTTGACTGCCACCTTTTACTGATTATTCTCCAAATTTTGTCTCCAAGGGATGGGAAGAGAACTTTGTGAATTGACAGAAATATTCTATAGCTTGATTAGGAACTGGTTACACGACTGTGTGTATTGTTAGTACTCACCAGATGCAAAATTCACAAATTATTTTTATGGGAACTACACCTCAGTGAAGCTAAATAGAAAAACAATGGTATCTCCAACCCATCTCTTTCTTTTGAGCATGAGATTCATATACTCACTGTCTGCTGGACTATCCATGACCTTCAAACTCAGTGGGTCTAAAATCGAACTCCTCATCTTTTTCTAAACCTGATTTTTTTTCTTTATATTTCCTTTCACTCATAGATCCACTGATCTTCCCAGTCTCTTCCTTTTCTCCTCTCCATACCCACTTATGAATACTTCTTAACTCAACCCCTCTTTCCTCCTCCTCTCCATATTTCAGGTTCAGTCTCAGATCATCTTTCACAGTAACATGAATTGGTCCCTGTGACTTTCGTCTTATTATTTTTGAATCTGTTTATACATAGCTGCCAGGGCAATCTATCAAAAACACAAATCTGTGTAGCATGTCACTTCCTATTTGAAGCATTTTTAAGTGCTCTGAACCTCCATCACTGTGGGACAATATGATATTTATTATGATAGAACAGGACCCTTCAGGTTTGGACCCCTGAATAAGTTTTCCCTTCCTATCCTGATCCTTAGCTTATTCTGTAATTGGAAGCACTTTAACCCACACTCCACATCAAGGTGCCTCTGTCTTGCTAAGGTTGTTCTGTTCCTTCTACCTGAATGCTCCTGGATGTCTTCCCTCTTCATGAGGGGTCCAGCCTACTCTTTTACTGGAGAGCAGCTGCTCTAGAAGCCCTCCAGAGACCCTGACTTTCCACCACACACACCTCCCTACTCCTTGAATACCCTGTAATGATGGTATGTAGTAAGTATTATATAAAAATTGCTACATTATAATTATCTCTTTACATTTTTCTTTTCTTCTCATGAATTTCTTGGGGAAGGAACTTACTTAGTCTCATACATCTAATACCTAAAACAGCACCATACCTATGGTAGGCAAGTGCCTCAATGCACGGTCCCTTCTAGAGCTCTTCTCCTGTGCACCAGGACACCTGTCCCCCTAAGCATTTTTATGCAGGAAGCCCCTGGCACAGTAACAGGAACCTAGAACATGTGTGTTAGGCATAGGATTGCTGTTTGTATTTTTACCCCATTTGGATGGACTCAGAGTGTTGTTTCATTGACATTCTGCCCTAGGCTTTGTGAGCATGGGTTCCATGTGCTGTTTGATCCCAGTCCATCTCAAGGTTTATTTCCCAGTGAAGCTGCAATTGCTCCTGCCATGGCTACCAGTTCTCATTCTCCAGGTTAGAGAAAGAGTCTGTGTTCATTTCCTCTGTGGCATTAGGCCGAGGGGCAGCTCTTTCCTGACATCCTCTCTGACTTTGTGGCATCCTTCTCCCAGTTTATTTTCCACTGCTGCATTTAGAGGCTTTACCTGGTGTTCCTCATGCTCTGCCCTGGTTTTCTGCTCTGTCTATTCTTGATGGGCAGCTCCTCTATTCATGTTACTGTACTATGTCTATGGAAAGAGTTTCCAAATTTGTATTTCCTACCTAGATCTCCTGTTCATTTCAGTGAAGCTTCACCTATCAATTTGCATCTCTCTTAGGTGTGTGTACATACCACACTGGTGATTCTCTTTCCTGAAACTTATTCTTCCAGATTTCCATCATTTTAATAAAGGGAAATACCCGACACCCAATTACTCGAGCAAGAAACCTGGAAATCGTCTCAATTCCTCTCTTCTCTCATTCTCCTCATCTAGTCTATTAATAAGTACAAATGTCTTCAGATGCTTCATTCCCTTTGCCCAGCTCCAGAGCCATCATCTTGGTCCAGGCAGTAGCATTTCTTGCCTGGATACTCAGTTGCCTCTCCTTCATTTTCTACTGGCTTCCAATCCATCCTCCATGCTGCAGTTGGAAGTGATGATGTTTTCAATGGCTTCCCATTTACTAAAAAAAAAAAAAAAAAAAAAAAAAATGACAGCATATCTCACCAGCTTAGAAGCCTAGGCACAGCCTGGCTCTGAGAGGCTGTTCTGTCTTTGTTTGGGGGACTTCTTCTCATGCACTGTTTCCAACTTCCTGAAGAGGAATCAGCCTCTGACCCGCTCTACATGCTTCCTCCTCACCAGGGTGGCTTTTCCCATCAGCTCCTCAGATTCACTGGACCTTTCTCATTTGTCAGGTCGACCTTCCCTGAAAATCTCATCTAGGCTGGTCTCTTCCTTCCTTTGAAAATTGTCCTTATTGGTTTGCTCCTTTTCCTTTTTCACATCTGAACACCCATCAATTTATCCTAATGGCTCAGTCAACAGAGTTAAAGAATGTAGTGTAAGTACTTCAGAGTAACAAAAACACTGTTTACTTGTTTGCAGGTACATTTAATACATAGTAACTAAGACATAGAGATATTGTTTGTTTTGTTCAAAACTATTTAGATGTTTTAAAATGAGCTTTGATCTAAACAAATATGCTTAAAAGGCTTGAAGTTTCTAACAATTCAGAATTCATCTTTAATATGAATATCTGACTTAGGTGGCTGAGAGTCAACATTCTCCCTTCAGGATTCTTGTTGTGAAAATGGCAATGTACCTGGTGATAAGTCAAAACCTACTCAAGTTTCGGAGTTCTGTTTTACATTATTTTGCGTAATAAAATTGCCATATGGAGCTGAAAAAAAAAATAGAAGGTTGAAGAAAAACTTTAAAGTTTTTGTATTTAAAATTGCTGATACTAAGTTTTGCTAAGTATTCAAAGAACAAAAATAAATGGGGGTAAGCTCTCTCTAAATAAACGGTATTTAAAAATTAAGTAGAAGATTTCTATGACCAAATAAATTTTAAGATTCAAGATGTTCTTGAAAGAGTCTGAATTGGCTTTGCCATGTTCAACCTGCCATTGTTGTTGTGTTCAATATTTGCTTGGTATGTACCAAGTACTAGAAAAAGGAGTTAACGACCCTGGAATGAGTATCAGGGTGTGGGATCTGGAAGCAGTTGCCTCATGTTTATTCTGTGTCACCAGCCCCATGATCACCTTGTGTGGACCAGTGTCCCACCCCACTACCCACCTTAGATTTTCTGTGCTCACCTCCAGTTCTGAACTTTCTTGATGATGTTTTCCCAATGGTGACAGTATCTTCTTAGAATTTATAAAAATTTAAAATAGGAATGTTTTTGTGTACAACCATGAATCTTGCATTGCTGTCTATAATATTCATCTTTTCAGTACTGGGCTCAAAAATTTTGGAATCACATAGTCTTAGAACTCTGTCGAGGAGGAGCTTTTATATTTTGGCTAAAATTGTATCAGGACGGAAATTAGTTAAATATCTACTCAAGATGATTTTGAATAATCAAAAGCTACATTTGGGATCTCTCATTTCTATATGTCTCTCTCTCTCTCACATGTTATAGTTTTCTGTTACATGTACTTTGTATTCTTAACAATTTAACAGAGAACCTAAACTTGAGAAGCTTTGCCAAAGACTTAAAAAATCCCAAATAGGTAATTTCCCTGGTTTATACTTTGTTTTGAGGAAATATTGTTTCAGGTTCCCCCCCCCCCCAACCTTTATTTAACTCCTCATCTTCAGCTTCCCTGGAGATTCTGATAGCCCTTTAATGAAATCACACCATAATTTCATTGTTCTCTCATTTTGATCCATATTTCATCCTTCTCCTGGCCATTCTTGCCTGAAACTTTGTCTCTGTTTCCTGTGTGTTCTCGCTTTTGCTAACTTGCTCAGTCCCACACTCACAGGGTACTACTGATTTTTGTTTTCTTATTTATTTATTTGTTTCTTGGCTCCTGTCTCCAGGACAAATGTCAACTGGTCTCCTTTACTCTTTTCCTATCCTAAAGTAAGTTTCAACACATTTAAAAGATGAGGATCACAAGGGTCACATTCTCTGACTATGATACAAATAAGTTATAAATGAAAAAAGTGTTTTAAAAACTTTGTAAATTTTAAAGTTAAAAATTAAAAACAAAGAAGGCTTAAAATATAAATTAAAATATTTACAATTAAAAGATAATTACATTTAAAAAAACTTGGGAGATGTAACTAAATCAGTACTTAGAATGTTATTAGAAAATAAAATGTATATTAGAAAATTAGAAAAGCATATTATCAATGAATTAAAGATGCAAATTGAGATATGAAGAACAGAACAACAAAATAACCCCATACAAAGTAGAAGGGGGAAAAAAATCACACTAAGAGCAAAAGTATTGAAATAAAAAACAAAGGAGGGGCTGAAGTTGTGGCCCAGTGGTAGAACACTTGCCTAACATGTGTGAGGCACTGGGTTTGGTTCTCCACACCGCATATAAATAAGTGAATAAGGTAAAGGTCCATCAACATTTTTAAAATATTACAACAAAACAAAGAAACAACAAGAAAGCTAAAAAAGTAAAATTTAGGTTTTTTTTAAAGAATAACAAAATTCATAAACCTCTGGTGAGATTAATTAGTAAAAAGCATCATAAGTAAATAATATTAATAATGAAAAGGAGAAACATCTTCATACATGCAGAAGTTAAAAAGATAATAGGACAATTACTAAACATATCAAAATGACGCTACTTAAAAAAGAATTCAAGTGTTGTTTCTTTGAGAGAATGAAGAATAACTAGAATTCTCTGGGAGTTTAATTTCATACAACTATTTTTGAACCTTGGTCAGAATATACTGATGGTAAATACCAATCCATTTTATGCCCATCAATTTTATTTCTAGGTTCATATTAAAGAGAAATTGGGGCATATATTTACCACAAGTTATGAATAAGAACTGTCTAGTAATTTTATGAATGTAAGGTTCCAATTGGAATCAACAGAAATGTCCATTAAAATAGAATGAATATGTGCATTTGTATAATGGTACACATTCATCCTATTCAAAATAGAATACTACACAGAAGTAAAGAATGAACTCCTGCTCTACAGCAACCTGGATGATGCACATACAAAATGTTTAAAAGAAGGCACCCACACATACAGATGATGACATTTAAGAATGGGCAAAACTAACCTGTGATGATTGAAGCTAGAGTAGTTACCTCTGGGATGGAACCAATTGGAAAGAGGTAGGAGAGTCTTCTGGGAATTGGAAGTATTCCACCTTTGCTCCATGAGGTTGTTAAACTGTTGTGTACACATGTAAGATCTCACCAAGCAATGCCCTGAAGAACACTTCAGTTTAGTATACAATCGTTATTTTTCTATTAAAATTTTACAAAGAATACTAAAAATTGTACAAGAATAAGAGAATACTATACATAACTTTATGCTACTAGCTAGAAGGTTTCAACTATCTGGAAACACTCTTAGGATAATATGTTATCAAAACAGGCTCAAAATGGGGTGGGGAGTACAATGATATCATGAACATTATAGAGCTTAATAAACTCTTGAAAATCTTCCCACAAAGAAAACACCAGACCCAGCTGGCTTTCAAAGAGAGTTTTCCTTAAGCATACACATAATTCTAAAGCTGTGCCAGAAAATACAAAAAGAGAGAACACTTCAACTTGTTTAATGAATATGGTCTAATGTTGGTATAAAAACCAAAGATGGTAAAAAAAAAATCTAGAGCAAATTTACATCTAAAAAATTGAAAAAACATATAAATTAAATGCCCTATGTATAAGAAATAAGATTATATTTTATGATTAAAATGTACTTATCACAAGAATATAAGGTGTGTTCAATCTCAGAATATCTATTTATTTAGTTTACCACATAAACAAATTAAAGAAGGAAAATAAATTCAACATCTTTCATCATATAAAAACTCTAAAATAAGAATAAACAGCAGTTTCCTTAACCTAAGAAAAATATTGTTGGGTAAACATTATAATTAGTGGAGAAATTTTAATGCAATGAATATTTTCACACTTGTGGGAGAATATTATTAACAAAGGTAAAATGAAAATAAATTTAAGTATTAAAATGAAGCATAAAAATTGAAAAGAAATTAAACTAATGTGGAGCATACATTTGTGTATAAAACAATATTCAAAGATTCTAAAGATAATTATAATAAAACTTTAACAAAGTTGCTAGACATCAACTCATTTAAGTCAACCAGTTATTTATGCTGGCAAACCCTCAAACAAGCAAAAACCCTAGAAAATACAAGTTTTAAAATAATCTTATTTGTAATAGGCAGAAACATTTAAGTATAGGAGAAAGAAATCTTACAGAATGTGCAAAACATTTCTGGAGAAAAATAACAAAACATTATTGAAAAATATTTTTTAAAAACTAAATAAATGATCTGCTGTAACTTGTTCATGGATAGGAAAATTCATTATTGTAAAGTTATCAGTTATCCCCAAAAAGGTTCAATGTTATTTGAATGAAAATTTCATTGGTTTTTAAATATGTGTGTGTGTGTGTGTGTGTGTGTATTTGGAACTTGACAAGAAGATTCCAAAATGTGTATGGAAGAATGAAATGTCAAGAATAGCAAAGATACATCTGAAGGAAAAGACTAGGCAGGGAAGTATTTGTCCTACTATCTAGTCAATTTATAATCAATCTGCAGTAATTAAGATGGCATGATTAGTCTGTAGAACCAAATAGATTTCAGCAAAGAGATATCACACATAAATAACTTCAGTGTAGAATAGTCTTTATGGAGAATGGATGGAGTATTGAATTTATTATGTATATGGGGAAAAATTGAATCCCTACACACATATATAAAATTTTTCTATTCACGTGTATAAACACTTGAAAGACAAAACTATAAACTTCATGGAAAAAGTATAGAAAATATTTATGTGACTTTAACTGAGGTAATGATTTCTTAAACAAGACCACACAGTATAAATCACAAATAAAATGATTTGTGTAATGTTGATATCAAAACCAAAGAGAGTAAAAAAGGAAAATCTATACCAATTTTACTTATAAGTTATAACATTGAAATTTAAAAAATAATAATAAATTAAACCACCATGTATACAAATCAGATCCTATTTTATAATTAAAATGGGTTTTAACACAAGAAG
This sequence comes from Marmota monax, assembly GCF_021218885.2. Lineage (NCBI taxonomy): Eukaryota > Metazoa > Chordata > Mammalia > Rodentia > Sciuridae > Marmota > Marmota monax. Next base: position 2,503,151 of record NW_026695245.1, read on the forward strand.
TGGGTTCAATTTCAGGAGATCCACTTAAAATCCATTTTAAATTTTTAAATAAAATTTAACAAAATTTCTGTTTTGGTAAATGAAAGTCACTACTTAAAAATTTTTTAAGGATTTTTTTAAAGTTAAAGTTACCATGAGTAAGTTAAAATTAAATCTACAAGATAACATTAATGTGTATAACTGGAAAAAATTATTTCAAAAATATGTAAGTAACATCCAGAAATCAATAGGAGAGCACAAATTACCAAATAAGAAAATAAGAAAGTAACATGAAGAGGCATTTCGTATACAGAAAGTATTAATGTTATATAAACATAAGATAGTAGGTTTTCTCATTAGTAATATAGGAAATGCCAATTGAGACAGTAGTGGATTGTCTGAGAAGGCCCCTAGGAAGGTAGGCAGGGGGCCAGGCATATAGGTGGTTGTTTAATAGTTGCTCTTTATATATTACCTTTTGTTATAAATCATCTTTATAAGCCTTTATATTTAACAAAAATAGAACTATAAGTGCACAATCAACACCACTCATCATATATAGAAGATTTATATAAAACTAAAACAATAAATACAAAATACTGTTTTCAAATTTCTAGATGTTAGACTAATACCTTCAAAGACTGTGTGCCTGAAACCTGTTCTTTCATTGTTGCAAGCAAGTTTACCAAGTGTTGTAGATGCATTAAAGACATATTAACATCCCAGTAAGACTTTTTTCTTTTGTGTAATTAGAAAAAGCAGTATCTACACTCCCTATGCCCTTAAGGTGGGGCATATCTCAGACTTTAGGGAGTAATATCCTGTGATTTTACTGTTTTATTCCTTTTCTGGTTCTTCAATTTAAGATAACAGACTTATTAATTACTGCTATACAAAGTCATTTAGCTACCAGATTTGTAAAGGGGAGGGCTTTATATAAATACAGTTATTTGACAAATATGTACCTATAACCGTATGTTATAGTTACTTATACAAATATAGCCCCTTGAAGACTTGTAATTTGTTAGAGAAAATTAATACATAATAGTAAACATAAGATATAATGGGGGCTGAGGTTGTGGCTCAGTGGTAGAGTGCTTGCCTAGAGTGTGAGGCACTGGGTTTGAGCCTCAGCACCAAATGAAAATAAATGAAGATATTTTGTCCATCTACAACTAAAAAATATTAGTGTGTGTGTGTGTGTGTATGTGTGTGTGTGTAATGGAAGCCGGGTTGTAGCTCAGTGATAGAGTGCTTGCCTTGCATGTAGAAGGCACTGGGTTTGATTCTCAGCACCACATAAAAAATAAAGGTATGTGTCCATCTACAACTCAAAAATATTTTAAAAAAATATAATGTTGGGGGCCGGGATTGTGGCTCAGTGGTAGAGTGCTTCTTAGCATGTATGAGGCACTGGGTTGGATACTTGGCACCACATGAAAAAAAAATAAATTAAATAAAGGCATTATGTCCATCTACAACTAAAAATAAAATTAAAAAAAATATATAGAGAGGAATATGGGCCATCATAGAAGTATTAAGTGCTAAGACAGTTGAGGGTTAAAGAGCAAACAACCAGGTAGGAATTAGGTTTGCACATATCTGTATGAAGAGCAAACTGATTGGAGAGAACTGTCAAATCCCAAGTACTGAGACCAGAAGAGCATAGCTAGCATGCTTAAGAAATTGCAGGGGACCAATAAGGTGGAGGAGCATGAGCAGGAAAGAGACTAGCAGAAGAGGTCAGAGGGCTGGAAAGGGGTGAAGGCAGGGCTCTGGCTTGGTATCCTCCATGGTTCTCTGAAGAGTTACTTGCATGTCTGTAGGTTCTTAGTAAATGCTTGTAAATAATTGAAACCTGGTGATTAAAACATATGGAAAATGAAACAAAGATGGAAGCATTTCTCTAAGAAATAAATATTGATAGTTTTTTAGAACCACATATAAATAGAACATAAGATACCTCATAAGTATGTAATGTCCTATGCAATTCACATCATAGAGAGATTGAGTGGCAGGCAAAATTCTGTAAAACTCCCCATATCACAGCAAATAATTTATTTTATTGAATTAAACATTGTCTTGCATAAGCAAGCCTTTAACTGAGTCTGTCCATTTTTTGTTAAAGAGAGAGTGCCGCTAAGGGGAATTTAAGGATATGCAGCATAATATGGTAGAAGAAAAGATTGTACTAAGGAAAAATATATGAATTCATATAACAGTTGACAGAACTGCCTGTGTGATCTTAGCTAGTCCTTCCTAAGCTTTAGTTTCTTCATTGCTAACATGGGCATAATATATACTTTGACCACTTTATAACATTATTGTGAAGAGCAGATTCTGTATGTATATATGAAAGTCCTTAGTAAGTATATAATTACAATGCACCAATAAAAATATTGAAAAAAAAGAAAGTCCTTGGTGCACATGAAGTACCCTACAAATGTGTATGGTTAAGTAATTTATGTAATATCTATGTATAAGGTTAAATTAATTTCTGATAACTGGGAATAGTTTCATCTCATGCTAAGATAATGGCTTATGTGGTCAAAAGGCATCTAAACAAGTCATCATTCTTCCATAAAATTGATGAAATAGAAAAACAACTGAATATAAACATCAAACCTAGAAGCATTGAAAACCAACAAGCAAAGGAGAGTATAAAGACCACAAAGAAAAAGTCTTATTATTTGCTTTGAGGTCAGAGGTAGTGTCAGGCAACAATAAATATAAAAGGTAGAAAAACATATACAGATGGAAAAAATGCAATGAAAGGAAAAGCACTCAGTTGTATATACTGGATTGAAACATATCATGGAGAACAGAGTGATAAAAAACTTCTAAATGTAAAATTCACAAAATAATCCTATGGGGCTAAGATTGTAGTTCAGTGGTACAGCACTTGCCTAGCATGTGTAAGGCACTGGGTTTGATCCTCAGCACCACATAAAACTAACTAAATAAATAAAATAAAGGTATTTTGTTCAAAAAAATATAATAATCATGAGATCTCTCTTAAGATAAGTATGTTAACATCAGATTTTGTCAAATAAAGTTTATCAGTGCCACTTTGATTTCAAAATCATGGCATGTCTTTGCTTTGAAATCTCTCTCAATAACTTATTAGTACTTTTAAAATATAAATTTCTAAAAATTAATCAAGAGGTTATGCATCAAATTATAATCCTGTCAAAAATAAATAAAACCACCTTCCCCCCCCCCCCAAGAATGTAAATACTCTATAGTTGATCCACAGAGAATACTGCCAGTAGATTTTAGGGGAAAAAATAGCTCTTTAAAATTTTTTACATTTTAAAGTTTAGTTTTAGACAGCAAGGAAACAACAACAACAACAAAACTGTAATTTAAACTTTTGAAATGTCCCAGAAGTAGAGAATTTAATTATGAATAGTGGTTGGGTGTTTAATAAAGATCATTCTTTGAAAGAAAGAGTAAGAGAAAAGGAAAGGGGAGTAGGTGCAGGGGAGGGGGGAAGGACTAAATGTCCAAATAGGACAGCCAAAACACCTGGCAGGAAACCTCTAGGTTTAATATCTAAACCTGTTAGCACTGGAATGTTGAAATAGATTTGGTAGAGGACAGATATTTTTTATCCCTGTAATTGGGTCTCGATCACTATCATTTCTTTATAACAAATTCATACCATTCCACAAACCAGACATTTCAAAATAGGCATGATACACTGTTTAATTTGAATCTAGTTGATTCATTTATTCAGTGATTATCAAATTTCAAATGTGTGACAGGCACTGTACACACAAAGGCAAACATAGACATTGTTTCATGTTTCTCTTGATAAAGAATTAAGCCTACAGAAAACAAATGTGTTCTCAAATAGTGAATTGGATGTCTGTTAAGACAGTGAAGAGTTGGCTGGATTAGAAATAGGAATAGTCTTAAATGTGTACTAACATATTAAACAATGGTATTCCAAAATGTCTTTGGAAAGAATGACTGAGTTGTCACATGGACTTCCAAAGAAAATCTTAGGAAAAAACAAATTAGTGCTTGCTTTGCAAGATGGCAGATTTGATATCCCCACCTTTTGGGGATGAGTGGGTACTGGGGATTCAACTCAGGGGCACTCGATCACTAAGCCACATCCCCAGCCCTATTTTTTATTTAGAGACAGGGTCTCACTGAGTTGCTTTGTGCCTCATTTTTGCTGAGGCTGGATTTGAACTCACAATTCTCCTGCCTCAGTCTACTCAGCCCCTGAGATTACAGATGTGCATCCCCAAGCCTGGCTCATCTCCTTTTTCTTGCACTTCCTCCCACTCATGTTCTATGCTTTGGAGTAGTAGAAGCCCAGTTCAGAAACAGCTCCATATTTTCCCAGATTATATTATTGGGTATTTTTTTATATATGGGAAATTTCTGGCTTTATAAGATATATTATCAATAACGATTATGCACAAAAATTTTCAGGTCTAAAGTTAATCCTTCTGGGATAACCTGCAGGAGGACCACAAGGACCTTCTGGTATCTGATGCAGAGTTTGGGTGTGTTGGGTGGCAGCAAGTCCAGTTCCCTCCGGTATGCATTTCTGACACTCTTAGGTATAGTTATTTTTTTTTAAAGACCCCATCAGTTCACCTCTGTATGGTCCACATAAGTCTCTACAATGCTTCTGTCAGGCAGTGTGCTGGGTTTAGGAGTTCAAGAGAAAAACAGCTGTTGCTCAGTAGATGAAAGGAAACCTCAGACTGCAATAAGAATAGATACTTTGAATATATTGCAGTTTCAGCTTCTCTAATCCAAAACTCTGAAATCTGAAATGCTCCAAAACCAAGGTAGTATAGCATCAGAAGTGGAAAATCTGAAATAATATAAAATGGGAAGTACTTAGCAAGACCTTGTCTCTAAACAAAAGAAAAACTAAAACACAAGGTCTGGGATGTGGCTCAGTGATGGTGGATTGCAGTGAAAACACACACACACACACACACACACAAATATGTTATAAAATTACTTTCAGGACCTGTGTATGGGATATATCTATGAAACATAAATCAATTTTGTATTTTGATTTGGGTCCCATCTCCCAAATTTTTCATTAATATTAACAGATATTCCAAAATCTGAAATAATATAAAATGGGAAGTACTTCTGGTCTGAGGCATTTTGGGTAAGTGAATTTTATGCTACAAGTGTACCCTGAGAACTAAGAACCCTCAAAGAAGGGAGCCATCAGGAGCAGGAAGTGGCAATGGAGAGGTGGTGCTGTTTTAGTCAGCTTTTTTGCTGCTGTAACTAAAAGATCTGACCAGAACAATTTTAGGGAAAGAAAAGTTTATTTGGAGGCTCACAGTTTCAGAGGTCTCAGTCCCTGGACAGCAGATTCCCCCCCGCTTGGGGGCCAGAGGAGAGGCAGAACATCATGGTGGAATTGGATGGCAGAGAGAAGCGGTTCACGTGATGACCAGAAAACAGACAGAGAGTCCACTTGCCAGATACAAATATATATCCCAGAGCCACGCCCCCAATGCCCCACTCCTCCAGCCACACCCTACCACTCCAGTTAACACTCAGTTAGTTAATCCCTATCAGGAGAGTATTCACTGGTTGGGTTAAGACTTTCACAGCTCAATCATTTCTTCTTGGAACTTTAAGTTGCCTTGTCACTCACGTGAGCTTTTGGGGGACACCTCACATCCAAACCATATCAGGTGCTGTAGAGATGGTTCCTAGCCCAGTGCTGCTGGGCTCTAGAGATGGTTCCTAGCTCAGTGCTGAGAGGGGTGTTGCTATTCTAATAGTCTGCTGAGATATATATATATATATATATATATATATATATATATACACACACACACATACTTGTACTATTACCTTTGTAAATATGAAGAACATTGTGGCAATTTTTTTTCTTTGTTTTATGAAAATATATTTTTGGAATGAAGAATGAAGAAAAATTTGAAAAATCCAGATAATTTCTGTTAACTCAAGAGGTTAAAAGGACCCTCCCATTATACATCCCATATATACATTGTAACTGTACGGAATGCTTTAAAGTAGGTAAACTGAAGGAAGCACACCTCTGTCCCAAAAAGTTACACTAAGAGTACAAACAAGTGGAATACTTAAGTCAACCCCCACAGCACTGTGTGGGTGTAATTGCTAACCAGTTTGTTGAAGCAGGTGGGTTTTAGAAGCAATTTGAAGGAAAAGTTAAGAGTGGTCTGACATGCCTCAGTAGAAAGGCTATTCAAGTGGAAGGGATGGACGAGAGAAGGCAGAACCCAGGATAAAGTCCGGAGAAGGAAGCAAAATAAGGACTGTGAAGAGTGGAAGGACATGCAGTAGGCTATCTCACTAGAGAGAAAAGTGACAAAAGACAAGGGTAATTTGGACACTTACATGGGTAACTGAAATGATCAAAATAAGAAGGATTATATATTGTAGATAAGACACAAAACTGCCAGAACATGAACTATTCCTCTGATAGAAGAAAAATTGGAAAGATAGATTAGGAATATAAACAAAGGAGAATAACCAGGAGTCCACAGGAAACTCCATCTCAAGAGAATTAGGAGGAAGTAGAGGTTTTTATTTTACAACAGACAGGTATGAACCATACGAATTTAACCTATCAGGTGTAAAGAATGATGATTTGCATTGCAGGATGGATAAGGCCAAGCCCTGCACCTACCCTTAAAGAATTTCCAGCCTTTTGGAGAGATAGATTCATTTTGTTGAAAGGATGAAACATGTAATGACTTATAAGAGAATCAAAATAAAACCTTTATGATCTAATATGTGATAAAAACTGTTCTATGAAGGGTTAATAAAAACTATTTAGCTTCTCAACTTGATTTTAGGGCAGGAATTATATACTTTAAGAAAATATTTCTTCCTGGGTGAGGTGGCACATGCTTGTAGTCCCAGCAGCTTGGGAGGCTAAGGCAGGAGGATCACAAGTTCAAAGCCAGCCTCAACAACTTGGTAAGGCCCTGAGCCACTTAGCAAGACCTTGTCTCTAAACAAAAGAGAAACTAAAACACAAGGTCTGGGGATGTGGCTCAGTGGTTAAGTGGCCCTGAGTTCAATCCTTGGTGTCCCCCCCCCCCCCCGCTGCCAGGAGGAGGAGGAGGAGGGGAAAAGGAAGGAAGGAAGGAAGGAAGGGAGGGAGGGAGGAAAGAAAAGAAAAGAAAAAAGAAAATATTTCTTAATGGAATATTTTTTTGTCTGCCTCACAAAAATTTCTCCTGGTTTACAGTAAGATTGTAAATAGTACTGCTACCAATCTTCAGAATGAGATCTCTAAAGTGAGACAACATACTACACCTGGGCCTGCTATTTCTCCTTTTCAAATATGCCTTCCCCAAAGCTACCAGCCACAGTTCCCGATCTTGCCATCTGCAAGAAAGAAGGGAAATCTCAATGACTTTTAAGATGAAAATAATCAGTATATGATTGAAACAATTGATATGGGAATTAGCCCCTATTTTGTTGTAAGAGAAACAATTTGACTTCTTCCTTTCCTCCTTGGATTTGTTTAGTAAGAGTCATTATAGAAATCTCTATTTTATTACCCCAAATCTTTTTTTAATTAATTATTTTATGTATATATGATAGCAGAATGCATTACAATTCTTATTACACACACAGAGCACAATTTATCATATCTCTGGTTGTATACAAAGTATATTCACACCAGTTCTTGTCTTCATACATGTACTTTGGATAATAATGTTCATAACATTCCACCATCATTTCTAACTCCATACTTCTTCCCTTCCCCTCCAACCCCTCTGCCCTACCTAGAGTTTGTCTATTCCTCCCATGCTCCCCCTCCCTACCCCTCTATGAATCAGCTTCCTTATATCAGAGAAAACATTTGGCATTTGGTTGTTTGGGATTGGCTAACTTCACTTAGCATTATCTTCTCTAATTCATCCATAAAATCATGCCATGATTTTATTCTCTTTTATTGCTGAGTAATATTCCATTGTGTATATATGCCACATTTTTTTATCCTTTCATCTATTGTAGGGCATGTAGGTTGGTTCCACCATTTAGCTATTGTGAATTGAGCTGCTATAAACAATGATATGGCTGTGCCTCTGTAGTATGTTGTTTTTAAGTCCTTTGGGTATAGATCGGAGAAAAGGATAGCTTGGTCAAATGGTGGTTCCATTCCCAATTTTCCAAGAAATCGCTATACCCCTTTCCATATTGGCTGCACCAATTTGCAGTCCTGCCAGCAGTGTATGAGTGTACCTTTTCCCCCACATCCTCAATAACCCAATCAATAAATGGGCCAAGACAGGAACAGACACTTCTCAGAAGATAATATATAGTCAGTCAACAAATATATGAAAAAATGTTCATCATTGCAAGCAATCAGAGAAATGCAAATCGAAACTACTCTAAAATTTCATCTACTCCAGTCAGAGTGGCAGCTATTATGAATACAAACCTACTCCCAAGTTTTATCTTTCTTAAATCAAGGAATGTTTACAAAACAGTTGATGTAGGAAGCTAATTGGAATTTACTATGAATCATAAATTTCTTTTTAAAACTAAGACCTAATGAAGTAGTATAGCCATGTGTAATTAGAGGCAAATTCCATCCTAACACACACACACACACACACACACATAAACTTAAGTGCTTGGTGATTTTTTTTTTCCTTGAATTTATTATATAATTCATTTAGTCTGTTATTCAGTCTCTTTCAATTCACTAATTTCTAGGGCCAGGCATGGTGGTAGGGAGCGTTGCTGGCAGACCCAGGCAGCTGTAGGTAGCACCTTGTGAATGGAGGTGATGGGTGTAAGATGGCTCATCAGATTGTCCATGGGTTAGGCAGTAAGGGAAATATACTGACTTCCTACTTTCTGGACAACACTATAAGAGATTTGATTCAGGTGGATTTGCCAAGGCAGAGATGAACAGCACCTGAACCCCTAACATTAAATGAGATCATTTAGAAGAAGGGATCTTACCTGGAGGGTCTTAGTGACCTGAAAAATAAGGGACACAAGCTGGCTCCCTTGGGGAAAAACTCCAAAATGTGAATTAAGGAAAACAATAGAGTGGAGATGAAGAAGTCAGCCTAATAAGGCATCTCTCTCCATGGAAAGCTTAGGCTCAAAATCAGTTTTTAATGTGAAACATCAAGTTCAAGTACATAGATAAATTTTGAAGCAAATTTGTTAGGAGACAATTTTGAACCTGCGATGATTGTTTTATTAAATTTTTTATTGATTTTATATTTTAAAATGATTCATTATGGTTTTCAAGGTAATAAATGAGATTTGTTTGGTGTAATATATGGAAATGACGTCATCTTTTACTCTTAAGTTTTGTTTTTTAAAGAATACTTGTCAGATTTTCCTGAAGTCTCCATTATTTTCTGGTTTTTGACTATTGATGAAACCTTTGGAAACAAAATATTTTAATACTGTTTTATCTACTATTTGAAGAGAAACCAAGAAAAGATTTTTTAAAAGTTTGTTTTTACTCCTTAATTTCAAGATGAGTCATAACTTAAATGTATATCTTTATGGATTTTAGATTTTATTTGTAACAATAAATATGCTTAAATAAATATTCTTTTATTCCTTACTACCATTAAAAAATTACAACTCATCCTTTAGAACAAATATCTTTTTCAAGGTCCATTTTTAACTAGTTAAATTTTGTCCTTCTCCTTTTTCTCCTGTCTACTCAGCCAGAAGCACTCTTCTTTAATCTTGTTTCTGTTCTGTATTGTTTTCCTCATTCCACCAAATGCCTCACCAGACTGTGAGCTACTTGCCTGGCATCTTGTAGGCACTTTGTAAGCTCAAGAAAATTATTCCCATTTTGGATTTTAGATTAACTCCCAGGGAGCTTTGCCTGATTCTCCCAGACCATATTAATGTGTGGCTCTCTGTCATGTTTTAGCTATCTTCTCTTCACCATGTACTGTCATAGGCACTTGATCTTGAGCTGTTTTGCCATGTCACTTAAGCAAAATACTTGTGGCATTTTAATGTTGTGTGTTTTCTTTCCCTAATTATGTTGAAACTCCTTGAGTGTAGGAATTGCATTTATTTTTCTTGATTATTGAGATCTTACCATGAGCCAGGCATTGTGCTATGTAGTCTTTATTTCGGGACCTTAGCCACATCAGTAAGACAATGGTATCCTTCTTTTAACTACCTCTAGACTACACAATAGAACATTGATGCTTTCATTTTTTAGTGTATCATTTGGTCAGGCTTTTCATTATTAGTAGCTTTCATTTCATTTTTCTCTCTCTGTTCAGTGACTTATTTTCATACTAATATAAAATCATTTGGAAAATGACTAGGCTATTAGTAAAATGCCTAAATTATTGAGTATTTGTGAAAAGCTGCCGGATAATTACTTCCATTCATATATAGTATCCATTTCCTTGCCAAAAAAAAAATAAAATACCGCCAAGTAAAAGTACTACTGATGCTAAACATATTTCATTTGTAATTAATATATTCATTCTTGGAATGGTAATATATGTTTCTATAAACCTTGAAAACAGATTTTCCCCCCTCTACCTAGTTTGAACCTTTATACACAGTTACCTCCTCCTCTTCCTTTCCATCCCCCCACCCTGTCACCAAATTATGATATTCTTTATGCTATTACTTTTTAAGGCTTTTTAAATAAATATTTATTTAACCCTTGTTAATTGACATAAAATATAAATCAGTGGAGTCTAGTTGAAAGAAATTTTAATATGATTCTATGGTCCACTCCAAAGGGTGAGAACTAACCTTTGACAAGCATCTTTATCGTGCCAGACAGTTCTTATCATATTTCATTCCACTGCCATAATAACCTGTCAAGTAAAGAGTAATAAAGGTAGTTACTCTTTAATGCCAGCATGCTACATAGTAGGCACAGTACTAAGCACTTTTATATAATTCTTACTTGCTTCTCACATAACTCTGAGATGTAAGTTTTATTATTTTTAATTTACAGGGAAGGAAACTAATACTCGCAGTCATTAAATGACTTTTCACACAGCTAAATGATGAAGCCACTAAATAGCAACTAATTGCAGAAAGAAAATTCTAAAGTTTCTTCCCTACTAAGACTGCTGGATAGAGTTGGAATGAATATTTTATAGCATAATTTTAAAACATCTTAATTTCAGGGTTCTGATGGGGTTTGAGACCAGACTTACCTTGATAGACATTGCCCAAGCTTGGGATTGGTGACTGAGAGGGAGCTGGGGGCTGTGGCACGTTCTGGGAAAATGGCTCTGTAACATTATGCTTTGATGTTCCAAACATACAGCAATGACAGATAAAATAACAAAGTAGAAAACCAAGTGGACTTAGTCAAACTCCGAACAGTTCTTCATCTTTGAGATACTTAAACAAATAAAAATTCAACTGGTTATCAAGGCTGTTATCAACAGGAAGTGGTAATTAGTGTTTCATCCCAATGAGACAAAGCCAAATTCACTATTTAGACCAGGGCCTGGGTAGCAGGGGGTATATATCAGTGGTAGAATGCTTGCTTAGCATGTATGAGGTTTTGAGTTCCATCCCACGCACCACAAATAAATACAATAAAAATAAAGCAGGGCCTGGAGGCCCTTCCTTGCTTATGACAAGAGACTGAGGGGGAAAAAAAAAAATTCTGTTGTTGACCATTACTTGAGACTAGGGTTTTTAGCTGGAGGGTTAAAAGAATAGGAACAGAGTCACAGTTTTGTGACTTAAAACTGAATTAGCTACGTGCTGTGCCTGTGATTAAATGTGCAGTGTCTCTTCTATCCTTGCAGCTCAGCAGGTGCACAGGAAATGCCCCTCTGAGAGGCTCTGGTCCAGCAGCCTGGGATGGCCTCATAGAAACAGGCAAAACTACTGGAAAGGGAGGAATGAGCACAGAGAAGAAAAGCTTTCACTACAAATGGGCTTCAAACCAAGACTCCAAAATATGTGAATGAACCTAATTCTAGCAAAGCCCACACAAAAGGAAAGATCTGACAGAGTATGCTTAGACACTTAGAAAGATAATTCAAGAGTGATTTCTACTAAGAGTGATAATTTTGAAGCAAATCCAAGCAGGGGTGGGGGACAAATGTTTAAAATTAGAAATGTTATGAATGAAAAACAGTCTTTGAAATAAAAGCATTACTAGATTAAACAAACTAGACTGGACAGCAGTACAGAGAGAACCAATGGTTTGTCAGAGGGCAGAGTTCACCTCTATTAGAACACAGAGAAACAAGCAACTCCAATATTGCGGGAGAGCTGTTCAGATCCAGGGAGGATGGATGGGAAGGCTCCAGTCTGTCTAATGGGAGTTCTGGTAGACGTGAATGGAGAGTTTGTGAGAGAGACTTAATAACTGAATAATTTGATTGCTGAAAATTTGGGAGTTTAAATACAGACATGGGACCTCAGATTGGAATTGTTCTTTTAGTATTGAGCAGGACAAATAAGTATACAAAGTTAAAAATATTGAAATAAAATTACAGAACCTTAAAAGCAAAAAGGAAAATAGACCAAGGGACTCTGGGGAGCCAGATCTATCCTATGGATCTCAGTCAAGCAACTGGGAATGGGAGCCTAAAGCCCAGATGACCAGAAACAGTGCCTTCACCATCCTGAGCTACTTCCCCACTGTCTCTGGGCGTTGTCAAAGACCAATGCTTTACATAATTCTAAGGAAAGGCTCCTTTTAAAATGCTTCCAAAAGGCAATTGTAAATTTACCTGCAAATGAGCAGAGTATAAACTGTGTTAAAATCCAGTGGGAGGGAGGCCAGAGAGGAATCCTGGCCTTGGTTGTGGTGTTCACAACCAGTATGACTTTGACAAGTCACTTAATCTGTCAATGTGGATAATAATTCTTCCTTTATCTATTCTTACAGCCTTGTTGCAAGAGAGTTTTGTGAATATGAGTTCTTATAGACTGTAAAGTATGATACAATTATGAAAAGTTATTGTATTTTATTTTAGAAATGACTGTGAGCTATGTTCCTGACCTCTTAAAATTTACATACTAGATTTGTGTTTTAAAAAAAGAGACTACACATAAAATTTTAAAATCTTTTTAAGGCTACTTCTAACAACTAAGCACAAATTATTTGGGGGGGATATAAAATGAATAGTATAGGTGGGGTTAATGAGATTGGGTTTAGCATAAAAAAACTATATACTATAAGTTACCATTTTCATTTACTCACTTTTTAGTGTGAAAATGTTCACAAATATACCTAGATTAAATAATTGTTAACATGCAGCCATATTTGCTTTCTCCATGTATGATGTGTATATGTCATATGTATTTTATATATTACTTATTTATTTATTCTGGATCTTTTGAAAGTAAATCACAGACATAATGCCATTTTACCCCTACATACTCAGCATGCATCTCCCAACAAAAAGGATGTTTATCCACATAACTACAGTGTGATTGTCACATCTGAGAAAGTTGCCTGTAATTCCTTAATAGCCCCCAATAACCATTTGATATTTAAATTTCCCCAAAAGCCTCAAAAATTTTTGATACCTGTTCTCTATCCAAGTCAGGTCCCACACATGACATTTAGAAGTTTAATATTTTTCATTCATCTAAGAGTCATCTCTACTTTGTCCTCCATGACATTGACTTTTTGCAGACAACATACCAGTTCTCTTGAAGAATTTTCTGGATTTCTATTTTATTCTCATAGTAATATTTGTTTCTCTATTTATATGTTTGCTTGATACTGGTTTGTTAGGTTGAAGGGCTTGATTAAATTCAGGTACACATTTTAGATAAGACTCAAGAGGCATGTGATGTCAGATTACTCCATTGTTAGTATGATTAAGCTAAATATTCTGCATTGAGTGATTGCCACTTGCCTAATTAACTGTAAAGGTACATCTTTCTCTTTGCAGTGATCAAGGGATGAAATTTGAGTACCTCCAAATAACCTTTCACCTAATAGTTTCAGCAGCATCCATTAATGATTTTATGGATTTTTTGGCATTGAGAAATGATGAATTTCTAATTTTATCATCATTTCTGTCGTTCCTCTACAAAGAACTTTCCCTCATCAAATAGGTGTGAGGTGCTTTTCCTTCTGAAAAAGCAAGATGCTTCTGATCCTTTGATGACCACTTTTCAGAAAAATTAACTTTAGTTGCCTCTAATGGTGATAACGGAAATTAGTTGTCTTTTCAGTTTTTAAGGATTACTATGGATTCACTGAATATTTTTACACATTTGTTAGTTTAAAAAAATTAAATTTACACCAACAAAGTGTAATTTTTTAAAATTCATATTTTAAATTAATTATTATTATCATTATTTAATTCAGTGAGATTAAATGTGAAGTCCATATAGAATATAGATCAAATGGAGAAGGACAGGGTTAATCAGAATAATTTTAAAAAACTATATATTATTAAAATTCCTTAATAATTTTTTTTAATTTATGAGATGCTCTTTTCTGAAAGTCTCAGAGTACCTTACCCAGAGTATAACTGAAAACAAGAATGTCAAAAAGGCACATTTAAATTGTTCTCAAAATCAATCAAAAATAATGAGGTGCTGGGAAAAAGTTGTATCCTTGATAATTACATCTATCAGTATCAGAAAACAAAAGAGAACAATCAGGAAATGACAATCCCACTCCCAAGTAGCACATTTAAAAAGGCTAATGAAAAAAAAGTCTCTTTTAAAAATTGTACTAAATTAGCATTTCAAGTAAATTGACAACCTAATCTTTGATGAAGGCCAATCTGGGGCCCAAACAATGGAAGTTCTGTTTCTACTTTTATCTGCTTTTAAAAGAAATGATCTCACTTGACTTTTTTTGTTGTTGTCTTTTATATAAATGGGAGTAATTGTCCTAAGGGAGTCCTCAGTCCTCTTGTACTCTTCAGAGGTCGGGTCACACCTAGATTTGGGGCTGCATTTGTGGTTCTATTTATTAAAACATGGACTTGGAGGAAGGTAGACTCCTGGAAGGTTGTTCCAAGCATCGCATGCACGGTGCCCCTATTTTCAGCCTGAAAATGGGTTAATGTCACTGTCCTATTAGACAAGGGATTCAACAGCCCTTTATAGCCACAGCCCCATGTTAAGACCAATGGTTGAAAGTAGTGGAAAAGCAGATTTGGGCCTAGAATTAGAGCGAATCCCCTCATAATCTCAGCTCTACAGAGCTGAGGTGGATTTACTTCTAAGTGAGCTTTCCACAGCTGACACTGTCCAGAGGCTGACACTGTCCAGAGGCTACAGTCCCTTTACTTAGAAGGCAGTGTACAGGTGTGCAGGGGTCTCTCAAATATTTTGCTAAGAATCTATAATTATAATGAGGGATGCTTTAAAGGTCATTTAGAATTATCTTTTTTTTTTAATTGAAGGTGAAAATGAATTTTACATCATAGCTTTAAAAAGAAACTCCTTAACACATCCCAATTGGCATGTCATTGCTTTTTTTTTTTTTTTTTGGAAATATGAGAGGCCTGGTGAGGTAGAGTTCAAGCTGCAATGCTTTAAAATCCTGGTACATTGCTATTGATCACATTAAATTCTTATCAAGCTGAAAATTTAGGAGCTCATAGATAAGAATATGACCTTGTTAGTAGAAAAAAATATATATAGCATTTTAGATATAATTTTTAAGGGTAAAGAGAATGAGAATTTGAATTATCAGTAGTGACAAGAACGTTTTCTTCTGATGATAAAAGAAAACTTACATACATAGATCTTTAAATGTGTCATTTCAGTGTGAAGATAGTAGTAAGTGCTGGTATTTTATTATTTTGGCTTTTCAAGTGATTTTATTCTTTATTATTAGACAGGAGAGAGAGGGAAAAAAAGGTCCTAGTATATTCTGCCAACATATTCATCAGTCATCATTTTTGGAGACAGTTTTAGACATATTGTATGTTTTACTGTGCTAACAAGAGAAAAGACTAGCCATTAAGTTTATGTTTCTTTGTTTTTCAGCAAGGTCACATATCAGGAATAATGCTGGAAGTATGCTAATAAACAATATATAATGTAGGTCATCAGGGAGTAAGAAATATTTTCTAACTAGTTCTAAAGGGAAATATTGTTAAAAAAGGGATAGATGTTATTTACACAACACATGTTGCTCTATATGTCACCATCAAAAGCATCTTATAAACAGCTCGGTGTAGTAAATCTTCTTTGGTGATTGTCAGGGTGTTTGAAGTCTGTGTTAGATTTAGATTCAGCACAGTCAATTCACAATATGCCTAATGTACAAAGACCATTACATTATTTAGACAGCTTCCATTGGAAATATACCTGTACTTTTATGGTTTGCATGGAATATTGTCTGTGGTTGTGGAAAAAGATGCCATGTTAAATTACAATAACTAGGAAAAATTTATATTAATGGCATTGATAATTTTTTTATCTCAAATTAAAGGATCCTAATTTGGGGGCTTAACTTTGAGGTTTTTATATCCTAAAGAATTTAAGTTCTTTAAATTAATTATAATTTAGGAGACCAGTATTTACTATTAATATCATTAGTAAAATAGTTTTAGATGATTGTAGATGAATTGATAATTTAGTAAGAATAGTTATAACCAAATGTCATGTGATTTTACAAATGTAATTTTCTCACATTTGGGAGATTATCAAAATGGATTATTTCATAATGGTTTATTTTGCTTTTCGAGATGGTTTTTTAATTGTAAATATTGAGTTTCATCACAAAGGAATTTCTGTAACTGTGTTCTGGAAAGCATAACCAATACTTTATTATTGAGTTCATCTAATATGAACTGGGACTCAGTAATAAAGATATGAAATCATAAGGGCTGCTTTTATCAGGGAGCCTAGCATTTAGAATTAAGAGATCTTATTTGTCTTTCCAGCTGTGTGACACTGTCATCAGGCACATTTTCATACTTCTCTGGGCCTTAGTGTCATCATTTACACTCTTAGAACTATAATAAAAAATTCTGCTCCAACTGCTTTATAGGACTGTTGTATAGAGTAATAAAATAGTGTTAAATGTTCACTACGATGTGATTTGTTTATAGAAGAAAATATATATTTAAATGCTTGTCCTTTGAAACTTCTAAAATGTCATCTAAATTTCAGACTTTGGCTAAAATATCATCATCTCCAAATGTCTTAGTCACATTCCATAAATCTTAACTTATTAGCCACTGTAGTTCTAGCTCTCTAGAAACAGCAACACCCATTATTTTTGTCAGAATGAAATTGTGCCTAGTCTTCAAAGATATTGATCTGTTCATTCACATGTTACAGATTCTTTTAGTGCTAATTTCTGTTCTTTAAGAATCTTTAAAAATATATATTATTTTGTAATGATGTGTTTCTGTTTCTTCTAAACGTTTGCAACAGAAAATGTGGTGTTGAGATCAAGTGACAAAGTCTTAGAAACTCATTGAAATCTGTCCAATCACCCAGCACCTGTTGTAAGATAGTTTGCAAAATATGTGGAATCAGCATCTCAGAAAAAATGCTCTGAGTATGATTTTTCTTTTATAAACAAGCAAAAATAAGATGTGCATGTGTCTAAGTAATTCTGTTTATACTTGTTTTCTCAGAAGAAGACCTATCAGTGCATCAAGTGTCAGATGGTTTTCTACAATGAATGGGACATACAGGTTCATGTTGCAAATCACATGATTGGTGAGTGACACTCTACACCTTATTACAGATAGATTTTTCTCTGACTTGTGTATATCAGTGCCTATATAATTAAACAGCATTAGAGATGAATTAATTGTTCAGACATCAATGGATTACCTAGGCATGATTGATTTTTTTTATTCCTATTATTAGATCTGATAAGGCATTAGCACGTTTTATTTTCTGCAAGGGCTAGTTTAGACTTCTGCAGAGGATTATATATCTACTGCCAGTCAAAACACAGGTGATTAACAAATTAAACTTCTAATCATTTTTGCATTATTGAAAACTAACAGGAATGGTTAATGAACTGGATGTTAGCTTTCCATAGAGTTTTAGACAGGTTTTAATTTCAGAAGTTATTATGGTAATGGCACTGCTGTGTGTTGCTTAAGCATCTTTGTATCAAAATCTAAAGTGGGGAGTTTTTGTGATAGGGAAACATAAATAATTTAAATTGCCATAAAATAGTTTTTTATGTATGGTTTCAACAGCCTGGAAATAATCATAATCATAAAGATCATGTAAAGAATTCAGTAATCATTTTTTATTCCCTACCAAATTTTCCATAGATCTTCATAAAAGTGGTTTGGGGAGAGAGCTCTGAAGTCATTCCAGGCCAATGGTTTTAGGATTTTGCATTTATTACATGGGCTTGAAATAAAAGTATAATTTTGTCACTTATTCATATTGTCCCATTATCCCTCAATTCCTTAGGGGTTACTGCCTATGTTTTTTAATTTGATAAGCACTTAGTAATAACACTAAGAGTTTTACCAGCCAATTAAACTTTATCAAGCAGATCTTTTTCTACCAGTAAAATAACAATTGCTATTACTTTGCACTATATTTGTTACTCATTTGTGTTTTTATACTATGAGAGTTTTTAATTTCATACTCACTTCATGGTATTTTATAATTCCATAAATAGTTATAATATAATATTTATTAGGTTCAGTTAGCCTTGTGCTCTCCTATTGTGAAACTTTGTATGACAAGGAATTCAACATTTTCGACTCCAAATTTGTTTCCAGGGGGAAACAAGTTTGATTATACAACAATCAAAAGTATTATAAGAATTTTTAGAAGGGTTGCTCCAACTGTCATTACTAATCATTAAAAACAACTATAACAAAACTTCTGATGTTTGTGTAAATTAATGAAGATAAATTTAAAAGCATGATGGAAAATTGATTAATAGTTTTTCAATGGGATTTCCCTTTACAGTTTTCAAATGATGGGTCTTTAGTAGGATTATTGTTATACAAGAATCACTTAATTGTGTGAAAATTAACATATACATAAGAGCTAAAGTATTGATGACTTTGTATTTTCCAGATTTAAGCACTAATATCATTAGTGATTTTCTGATGCATTAAATAGTGTGTTCTTCAATGTAGCAGAATATCTTTGATAGCTTTTCTAAATTTCAGAAGATAATGGCAACATGTAAGAGGGGTTCAAACTGTGCTTTTCAACAGATTGCCTTTGGTTTTGGATTTTGAAACACGCTCTATGTAGACTTTTAAAACTGCCTCTTTGTGGGGTAAGGGATAGGGAAAAAATGAATTTGTCTTGCTAAATGATGTATATCAATGTTTCCCATCTCTTATTTTCTTGAGTATTGTTTGTTGGTTGCATTCATTCATTATTCTATCTGGTACTAAAGATTTAGATGGCCATGAGTGAGAGTTTACTGCTTTTGGAAAATTTAATAAAATTTTGTTTGTCTTGCTTCTGATTAGCTCTTTTCAATGTAAGCTTATTTTTGTTTCTGTATTTATTATAATCCTAGTATGTTGATGAACAACTTGAATGTATTTTCACCATAGTGTTAATGTTCTTTTGCACAGTTAGAATCTGAATTAAATGTTGAGCATAAACCTTTTTTTTTCCAGTTTTAAAATCAGTTTGCCCATACTATGACATTAAATGGTTTGCTCTGGCCCTTTATTGTAAATTGCTTTATACCTTTCTTTTTGTATTTATCTTACATTCCTTGAGTCCTTAGTGCTTCCACAAAGCTTCTTTCCCCTCTATGTTATAGTAGATTAATATGACATTCACCTTCCTTTGGGATCTGATCATTTAACAATTCGCCTTCTATCAGAGAAGCAAATTCCATTCCTTTTCACCGAGGGTCTGTTATTTAATATTCATGCTATTTTTAATAATAAAATATGTGATTCTCTTGCACTTGAGGCCTAAACAAATGAATATCATCCATTTAATTGTTCTATCTGTTGACTGTGCATCCAAGTCTTACACTCAATTCTCTCTGTTAGTGAGGGAGGGAGAGAGAGAGAGAGAGAGAGAGAGAGAGAGAGAGAGAGAGAGAGAATGTGAAACAGGAGGGTGTCACAAAGGCTAAGATATCCTTTTTTTAAAATACCAGTGTGATACTTAGTCTTTCAAATGAGGCAGTCCACATTAGTTTATTGGTTAAAATACTTCCATGGAGGGTAGGTATTTTTAGGTTTGTGTGTCTGTATGTATTTTTTGTCTAATCAAAAACATAATCTCAACTAGACATTTAGCAGGGGAAGAGGGATTAGGGACTGTCTGAAAAGCCTCTTACCCTTTTTGTTAAGAGGGTACATAGTGTTTTTGCAGATTTTGTTTTACATTTCAATCAGTCTAGAGGAAGGATTATGTCACCTGATGGAAAACAAGATCTGCAGATGACCCAATGAGGTGTAACTTTGAATTCCTTCTTTAAGCAAGTCATTTGCATTTGTTTCTATGTAGCATATGTGTTTTAATGCAATTTCCAGCAACCTCCATACTCTTTTCTGGATGTGTTGGTTTCAGGCTATTGACCAGGGATATTTGTGAACTGAAAATCATCCATGTTTCTACCAGGTACATATGGAGGTGCTCTTCTTAAGAGCAGCTTTGCAGCTAGGTGTGGACATGTGGTCTAAGTTGCAGGAATAATTACTCAATAAAAATGCACCAGGGATTTGATTTATGTTTATTAAGGAAAAATAGAAAACTTTATTCTCTACCACATTCTGACATGGTTTCAGTAAGAAATCAGACTAGTGACTATTTAGGGGTTTCCTTTCTTCTTCACACACACACATACATACACACACACACACACACACAGCTACAAAACATTTTAACAGCTTTTCAGGAGAAAAGATTTTCCTCTTTCAACCTCCGTGCAGATGAGGAAATCTTTCTTGTCTTCCTTTGTGCAATTTCATGTAGTTTACAGTAGTTTTTGATCTGAGAATACAAAACAAAACCATTGTATATTATGTACTTGAATTTATATTCCACCCTTCTTTTAGTATCAGAATAGTAAATATTTATGATTATTTTCTTCTTTGAGATTTCTGAGATTACTATTATTGGTATGAATTAGCAACAAATAGTGATGAAACCAGAGAACCTAAATGTATTTAATCCAGCAAAGGGATTGCCTCATATAAACTTATGAGGCTCAACAGCAGTGGAGTGAATTTGTAAGTGCTCTGAAAACAGGGCTGTTAGGCATGAGATAATATAAAGAGATGACATTGCCAAGAACTATTTATGAGAAGCTTAATTTTTTCACTCTGATAATTCTTGACCAATAATTACCAGCCTCTAATTATCTATTTTAGTTAGAAAGAAATTTTGTTCACTATGGAGGTTGGCATTGCAACTAGCGCATAAATCCCCAAAGAGACAAATGTGTTCCAAACAGCCACAAACAACTGTCTCATGAAACATAGTGAGCAAATTGCGAGCGGCTGGTGATAGACAACCAGCAGCCCACTCACCATGGAAGGCCAGTCAGCCTGACAAAGAAATGATCAAAGGGGAGAAAGGCCATTATCCTTGGAATTGATTACTGTAGTCATGGACTTTGGAAGACAAGTGGTCAGGATAAAGCCATGGCTGTTTCCAGCCCTTCCTGTTAAGGTTCATGGATGAAGAATATGAAAGGAATGGGTAGAAAACATTTACCTAAGAATTACTTTGAAAAATCTACTTAGAAGTGGATTTTCCACTTAATCAATTTTTTCATGTTTTTGTATGATTTGAAGTGCTAATGTCATAATGGCACTGATGTATATAAGGTGTCAGAATACTCTGTCTCTTCAAAAGATAGGAGAAATCCATAAATACTCACTAATGAACATATTTGGGACAGGTGAAGCGTGACCCTAAAGCATTTTGAGGAAGCAAATATATTTTATCTTAGAATGGCAAAATCAGAATTTGGAACTGGAATTGGTAGCTAGTATGAAAACACCAGTGCAAAGATCTTGACTATTTTTATTCATATCTTTAATACTCAGTGTTTTATAGGTAATTATACTTTTTTTTTAAAGATTGCAAAAATACTCAACACCTCTCCAGCACAGGCAGGAAGATATGAACATCATGTGTTATGTCACGTATGTTATATATCACTGATGTCAAGACAAAAAGAATGCATAAATCAGTTTAGAACAGGGGAGTGGAATTTGAGTCTGTTCTTGTGGCAAGTGACATTCATATATTCTGCAATTTGTTTGATGCCCAAGGTCACAAATGGCATTCTTTTTCTTTCATTTCTTTAGTGAATGGTCTGCTCTGCGACTAATCTTCATTATAGTTTTGTGACATCCCAGTATCACCTCTGAAGCATTTCAGCTTGAGTGCTCTTGCTTTTGAATAGACAAAAACCAATATTTTGAGATCTAGAGTGGTTTTGGATTTTATATGTCTTAAGGGGAAATAGTCAAAGATCTGGATCTCCCTGCATAGGAAGATAAAGGGCCATGCTGCCCTTTACACTCTGTGTTCTCATTGGATGTTTGTAAAAGAATGAATAAAAATGAATTTACAATAATGTCTGTATGCATGTGCATAATGTGTGTGTGTGTGCGCGCGCGCGCGTGTGCGTGCATCACCATATTATTCTAAGAAGCCCCAAATCACTGAGATTCTTTGATTTATATTCATTCTAAATGAGAAGACTATTGAATTTTTTTTAAAGCATCTTTGTTTGATTGCTTACAAAATTCAGGGAATTAAGAAACAAATATTTGGTGTTAAATGTGATGAAATACTGGCTTATTTTATCAAGAGCTGGATTTAAAAAGATGAAATCTGGGCAGTTTAATGGTAACAGAAAGCTACCCTCATGTGGGCAATGCTGGCTTATTTGAAAAGCCCATAAAGGGTTTCTACATGGACCATACAAAAGGGATACTTTCTCTTTAATAGCCATCTGTACAGGAGAGATGAGAAGTGGGCCAGGTCATCTCTCCTCAGCTGTCATGATATTAACGTAGGTAATGGAGCAAGCTCTGCGTTCTGCTGGGTGTTGTTTTTCATAGATGTTCATCGATTTACACAGATAATTCTATTTATTTCTTAGAGTTGGTCCAAGCGAACCAGGCAGAATAACAAACACCAAAGCATTTCAAATGACTTTATCTTTGTTTGTAACGTAACTTTTGTCTAAAAAACGGTGTCACACCTACTGTGCAGATGGCTGCATGATTTGTAAACCAGCCAAAACATTTAAACAAATGTGTGATCTGGGGATAGATTAAATAAAGGATAAAATGGAGTGTGGGCCACAAATTCTAATAATCAGATGATTTTAAGTTGTGTGCAGTGTAGAGCGATGGTCACAGTGATAGCAGGGAAAGCTTGCCAATGACAGCAAGGTGCCTTATAGATCTCAGGATGGAGCCTGTGGCCTGGTAGGCCTCAGTTTGAGAACCGCACATTTGCTGTACAGCTGGCAGCTCTGTATGGGGACATCAGATAAAACTTATGTAAAATGAAGTGTTATTGCTTAGTATGAAATTGTTCAGAGAGGGAATTTGCAGACAGTAACTGAAAACAGAATTCATGGTACCAATGAAGCAGACTGTAAATATGAAGAGGGTTTAATTATCTGCACAATTTAACAAAAATTCAAGATGTATTCAGAAAGGACATCCGCAGGCATAAATATAACATAGCTACAGTGTTTACTGAGTGCAGAGAGGGCCACAGGAACTTACCAAGCCTCATCTGTGATCAGTCTTCCTCAACACAGAGACAGATTTTAAAAGTAAAGAGAGCAAAAAGAATTTTTGGAAGAATGCAGAGTTTTCAAGAGCTCCTCTTGATTGTCTGGATCCTTATTTCTTAAGCCATTTGTGATGAAAATCTTCGGGTCTGTCTCCTAATTTCGGTTGTTAAGCTATTAAAGGACAAATCAGGATGTTTATCCTTGTTGTGTGTTTTAGCTTGTGTCTAGCAGCTTTGATTTAAAAGAGTAAAAAAAAAAAAACAAAAAAAAATGCTGGCAGTTAGTGTAGTTTCTAATTTACAAGCCCCAAAGAAAGCCTCTCAGGCATTTCTTGTGATGTTAATTTTCCAGGAGGCTGAGGATTTTGGCTGGGCCCATAGACAGATCCAAGATTCAATTTCTTGTTACTTTTTAGAACATGCTACCCTTAAAGAGGCCTCAGAAGAAGGTTGCTCTCAAGCAGAATTACTGGATGCCAGGCTGCCCTCCTAGGCTCTGTACAGTGATGCTAGAAGTGTAGCTGTGCCAGATGGACAGTGCCACGTGACTGGCTGCCACGCAGTGGTAGGGTGTCTGGCTCTCATTTCATCCTCGCCTTTGACTGCCGATAGGATCACCCACACGTGCATTCGTTTTTGCTCACTGTTTGATATGTGTATTATCAGATGTGGGTATCTGCTTCTGAATGAAGTTTACAGCATGCTTCTGAATGGAGGGCACTGAAAGTCACTCTTTTTCAAATAAAACGAACCCCCTCCCCAACCACACACACACACACACACACACACACACACACACACAGAGCATGCTCATACACACATATGGATCGTGACCTATTTTCACAGGATCAGTTCATACACATCCAAAGCAAAGGTCTCTCATGACCTATTTCCATAGGTTATTTCCTAGTTTCAGGGCCATTAATAGCAGTAAACACAGGAGAGGGAGTCAATCTGGAGAGTGGGTGTTGAACTTCAGCTGCTCATATTGTTGCATTTGGTGAGCTGATGGGGTTTCGTAGGTCACCTTTAGAATTATGCCTATGACAGCAGTAGCTACCTGCCAAGATTGCAAGGTATCTCACAGCTCTCAGGATGGCGCCTGTGGCCCGGTAGGCCTCAGTTGGAGGGGTACACATTTGCTGTACAGCTGGCAGCTCTGTATGGGGCAGCCGTGTGGGCTGTTAGGGAGCTGGAAAGGAGACAAGCATGAAATTTCTTCTAACCCCAACTCTGTTTTTCTGTACTGTTGGCTGCTTCTCAGTTCCTTGACAAAAAAACCAATCAGGCACCCTTTAATCCGCCTGTGATTACCACTGGTATAAAAAGAGAAGCATAATGAGGAAAAATGCCTCGTTTTGTTGCCTTCAAAAGCCAACAAATTGGAGTTAACTTGACAGGAAGTGGCTTAATAATTAGATTATTTATTTATTCCTGACACATATCCCCCTGTTACTAGTCTCAGGAGACCCTGTAGATGGTACGATTTTCAAGCTGCCATTACTTCCCTGTCTTCTGCGAACAAAGAAGCTACTGTCTATCAGTCAATTAAATGCACTCTTTAAGCAGAGGCTGCGAAGTCCTCAATGGAGAGAGCCCTGGGACATTGTGGCTGATGATTCCTTTCTCTGTACTGTACATCACACTCTCAACTACAGTCCCCACAGAGATGGAATAAAGTCATGCATTAAAATATCACTTGTTGATTTGTTTGCTAATGAAGAGCCATTGAAATGTTTGTGTATTTCTATGGCAAAATTGTTGATAAAAGGGCCTACTTGCCAGTATATCTTAGTTCATCTGCCACAAGTGCTTATTTAAGAGTTATTAAAATTAAAGTCAACAAACAACAGATTTTTTTTTAAAAAAACCTGCAATAGTAAGAGATTTTTTTTTGTTACTATTTTTATCCAATTCAGCGCATAAAGGTAGGAATCATAGGCAAATGGGGTCATCTAAGTTCCTTGCTTACGTTGTGTTGAGGCAAACACCTTGTTTTCTGCCACACACAAATGTCTTCTTCCAAGTGTTTGAGAGCTCTACCTTTTAAGTCTGAAAAGATATTGGAATCCCTTTGTGAGAATAATTTACTTAGGATTTTTTTCTTCATATTACAAGGCATTCTTGTAGCAATTTCTCTAACTTGAATGTTTGTAGAAATTTTTTGGGGGGGGAGCATAGTGGGGCTTTTAAATGCAACCTAATAAAACATCTGTGAGTCCTATCAGATCCTATCTCAGCCTCCCAGAACAGTCGGAAATCTGACTTTCCTTCTCTGTTTCTACCTCTTTATGATTTCTTGTTTCTTCTTCTTTTCTCTTCAGCATTCTTTTATTTCCATGGAAGTAAGTGGTGGTATGTTTCAATTAGACAGGGCCCTTATCCCTTGGTCTGTCTGTCAACATGTGACTTCTTCATGTTTCCTGTGTATGAGGCATATCTTTGCTGCACTGCTCTGGGCTCCCATTAATTGGCTTATATTTTGAGAGTACAACTGTTGTTAGTTTGGAGGTCTAGAGGGCTATCTAGTCTGGAAGACTTAGATAATATTATGACAGCTCTATGATGAAACATTTAGCCATGGCTCTCCCATCAAAAGGGATACATTTGGAATTTAAACAGAGGCCACTGAAGTTTGTAAAGTGTCCCCTCTTCTTTCCACTACACTTTATAAGGAGTAATCCAGGCGTTAACTAGACTTCTCATGATTACCTGACAACAGGCTGTACAGAATTAATTCAAGCCCTCATCAGATGACTGTATTTCTTATTTCTACCCTGTTATTCCAAGTCATTTTGTTAGAAAAAGCTTAGATACTCGGAGGTGTTCTATAATAGAAAATGAATTTGAAACCCTTTCATTAATTGGTGATTAATATATTTCAGGATTAGTTTAAGCAGGGCTCTACCTCCTGCCCAGTCAAGTATGTTCTGGTTAATATCCAATTATCTGCACCTTCGTAGTTATTATGTCTTAATATTTCGGATATGATAACCAGAAACTTGAGAGTAATGCTAATGAGGAACATAGAGCAAGAATTAACCAATGACATACTCAATGATCCTTGGTGAGGAAAAGAATCTCTTTTCCTCGGTTAACACATTGCTTCAGCATCTTATGAGCACTCACTGAAAAGTATGACTTCCAACTACAGCAGGCGAGAAATAGAAAACTGTTCCTTCTTTTAAATAATGTGAACCTTAATTCAGAGTGTGGATGTTCACCTAAAACCATTGCTTCAGTTCATTTCATAGAGAATAAAGATAGAAAACAGGGAACCTGTTTCTATTTTCCAAACAGAAAACATCATATTCTTTATCTTTGCCTTGTAAGAAAGCCACAAGTCATTACACCTCAGAAGGATGTTTTAATTCAGATTAATTCTGAATCCCTTTAATATTTCACTAAGGAAGCACATTTTTCCCTGCTATCTTTTATTCTCTTTCCCCAAGATTTACCACCAGGCTGTATGCAGATTCCACCTCTCTTTAATTTTTTTTTCAGGTACATTCACTTTTGAATGATCTGACTTAGCCCCTGAAACAGTGTCTGCTAGGGTGGTCTGTGCTCATCTGGTCGTGAGGCTTCCAGGAGAGCCTTTTGTGTGTTGCCCCTTTGTATGCTGTATTGTAATGAAGCAACATCAGTAAATTGCAGTGAAGGGTGATTGTTGCACAGGGATGACTACTACACCTTGGGGTCCATTTGCACCAGATTATTCTTTTTATTGTTATTATTACTTCCCATCTTCTTTACTCCCTTGCTGCTAAACTTGCTGTTGGCCACCGGTACACCACAGAGGGGATCTTGAAGAACTTTGCAGACATCATTTTTTTTTTCCTCTTAGGCACATACCAATCACCATTCAATTCCAAACCCAAATACCTTGGGTGGCCTTGCGGTTCTTTATCGATGCTACTTGACTTTGTTGACTTCATTTATAGTGCTCCTTATCTTTGTCTTCTTAAAAGGAAAAATTAACTGTGAAGAAGTGACACCTGCCCCCCCCCCCATTTTGAAGGTATTATATAAATCCGGAGCCAGGATGATTGACTCTTACCAATCATGATTTTTCCCTCCCCAAAGAGATTTAATAATTTATAAGAGGGGGTCTGGATGGGATTACTACTTAAAGACAAGATTTGTGTTTTCAATATTTTCTTAGATTTCCTTAAATCATCAATAAAGTCATTATGCATGCTGTGTAATTTAGTAGTTTTTCTCTTTACAAAATAGCCTATTTGCTGAGTCCAACTAGTATTAGTTACTGTTCAGCCCGTAACTAGTAAACGAATGTGGGCTGAAGTCAGAGATCCTGTAATCTTATTGAACAGAACTGTTGGCCAGATTGTAACCTAGGGATAATTAGGTGGGAATTAGGGGTTACTGTTAACCCCTTGATTGTCATAATGGTAGGACCTGTGTCCATTTATTTTTTCAAATTGTTAGTGCAGCAGTTGTTCTGTTTTTCTCCCTCTAAGGCTAGGCTACTGTGCAGCATTCAAACTAAAATCTAGAATTAGAACTGACACACCTTCAATTGAACTATCAAGTCTTTTAAAACTGCTTGGCCATGACGCCAGTCCCACGCCATTCAACTGTACACACTTCCGATTGTAGGCCAGAGAGCATTGATTTTTAGCTGTCATTTCTAGTGCATATACGGTAGAATTGAAATTTAAACCTTAATCCACTCAGTAATGCAATTAATTTTTAATGTGCAGTAATACTAATTGAAATAGCCTGAATTTAGTAAGTCACCACAAGACATTTTCAAAAGCAAGAGTCTCCACTGAGAACCAGAAGGACAGATAATCATTGTTACAGTGTTTACTGAATAAATGCTCACTCCACAGGCCTCAGGCCAAAAGGGAGTCTTCTTTAAATTAGTCTATATTATATCTCCTTGAGAAGAAAAATATCTTTTCAAAGAGAATCCCTGACTTCTACCCACTATAGTGGTAAACATATGATAATTAATTTTTAGAAGGCAGAATTTTAGTCAGAAATATCTTAACATAATGTATGCAAAAAATAATGTTAACTCATTAAAAATCAATTATAGGTAGTTGCAAAAGAGGTCACCCACAAACAATGTTATGGTCAGGAGCAACAGTTTTGATGGATAATCTCATTATATGTATTGAGATATTCTTTCCAGATTTGATGAGTATATATGCTTTATCAGCACTCTGTAAATCTGTTACCTTGTTTTGGTGTATTTATATTTCAGCAAATCAAAAATACACCCTAATTTCTTATACTTCAAAGCTTCAGCTTTTACATATTTCAAAATGACCTTTTAAATGTTTGTGGGAGTTATTTTTTCCTAGCCATAGTAAAGCAAATTTTGCACAGTAAAACCAAATAGGTTTTCGGTCATTTTTCTACTAAAAAGGTTCTCTAACCACATTTATCTGCTGGTAAATGAGGACTTTTTAGAATGCATCAGTTCTGCTGATAAATGGGCTTGCAGAGTGTTCAAAATGAGCATCAGCATTAAGTTATAAAAAATAAAAAAGGCAAGCACTGTATATCATGCTTTCATGGCTCTCACATTATAGTATTTAATAAGACGATAGTGCTGTTAAATATTTAGTAAAGGTTCCTACATAACCCTACCGTCTATTCAAATGGGATTTTAAGACATTTTTGCAGCACATAGTAAAAATGATGTTAGAGAACTTGAGGCAGTTGTAGCGTGGCATATTTTCTAAATTAAGTGTGGGATAACATGGTAAAAATGAGTTCAGCAGATTCACACCTACAAAATATCTAAACCAATTCACATTCTTTGGATTAAGGGTTCAAACTAGATTTCATTTTTGGCACAGTTATATCAAAAGTATGGTTGAGATTATTTATAGAGAGTACAAAAATGACATTATAGGATGTTAAAGAAAAAAGACCTTTATTATGATGATTCTGAGTTTTCCCAGTGACATCTGAGCTGTATAATAAATACTTTCTCTTACACTTAATAGAGTGAGAGGAAGACAGAGAAATAAGGGGAAAAATCAATTTGTAATCCATTTGGTCCATTTTATCAAATCAAACTAGGGTACAGTACCTTAAATCTTTTCAGCATCTGTTTTGGGTATTCTGTGTCGAATTCTGAATATTAGATAGATATGTTTTATAACACTGATATGATGCATAATGGATCATCTTTTTCAATTTTTTTCCTACAACATTTGATCATTATTATCCAAATAATAATAATTGTTCTTTTAATCGGCAATGAAGACTGGTTTTAGAAGTCTTGTGTGAAAATAATTGCCAGTAAATATGATGCTGACTTCATTACACCCATCAGGCTGGTGGGTTAGAATTCACATTTAAACCTTTCAGTCTTTAATAGCATTATTAGTTTTGAAGGTGTAAAGATAAAGGCTGGTAGTTTGTTCAGATTTATATGTAATGTGTGTTGGGTTCTTCTAGGAGCCTATTTGCTAGACTCTAATTTTCCTCCTGTTTTATATGCAGCCAGTGACCACAGCATTCATTCAAACTGCACAGAGACACATCTCATCTGTAAAATATGGCTTACTGGTCTTATTTGCTATTTGTATTCTCATAAGAAGAAACATAAGATTCATTATGATGGGGTGGAAATACATTTTGTTCTGAGATTATGTATATCACATGTGTTCAAATCAAGAAATTCATAAGAAAGAATAGATAAGGGAGATAGCTCTAGGTATACATGAAGCAGAAGGGAAGGGCAGTGAAATGGGCTTCATATATAGATATGTTTAATATGCAGTGCTTGATGTATGTTGACCTCAGGTTATGAGAGTAGAAAATCCCATTTTCCAGCTTGTTTCAAATGTAGTAAAAATGCTGCTTCAGTTGCTTTATGCTACTCACATTGGGAAAGGTGCTTATACTGTGATAATTATCATCAAGGAATATTAATGTGTTCAGCATTTGTAACCCAAAAACTCATTATAGCTTAAGCTGTGCATCATCTGTGAAGAGAACTTTGCCAGAATTCGCTCTTCACAGGGGTTGCCTCCTGCTTGCTGTGGAGTGGTCAGAGTAC
The DNA here is from genome assembly GCF_021218885.2 of Marmota monax. Taxonomy (NCBI): domain Eukaryota; kingdom Metazoa; phylum Chordata; class Mammalia; order Rodentia; family Sciuridae; genus Marmota; species Marmota monax. The sequence continues at coordinate 2,533,830 of NW_026695245.1, forward strand.
TGCAAGAGGTCACTCAGGCTATTTTTGAAAGCTGAAGTTTTGCAATTTTTGAATCACTACCTTCTGTCTAAAGAGCTTATCATTCTTGCCTCAAAATGTCCTCCTTCTGATTGAATGTAGAGTGCAATAATAATAATATCAAATAAATAAGAGGTAGCCGTAGATCAGGATGTCGAATGCTAGAGGGGTCAGCACTTGTATTCCGTACCAAGATAATTGAAGTATCTGTTTCTCCTCTTCTGTCACTGAGCAAAGGGATTTATTTACACCAGTTTCCTTAATGCAGGTGCCCTTGGGTTTCAGATAGAAATGCCCCCATTGGGGCTCCACTTCACAGCCCTCTGGCTGGAAATTGTGTAAATAAGACTGCAGGGTCAGCCTTCCTTTTTTGGCAGCAGTGTCCTTAATTAGACTGTGACAGTCTTTCACATGATCCTGAACTGTTCTTGGGATCATTCCTCACATGTTGAAGACATCTATCCAGGGCACAGATAGATATTTTCGTGTGTTTGCTTAAAATCATTCCCCGGCGGGGGGGGGGGGGGTGCTATTGACATGATGGGAATGAGAATCTCTGGGTGTGTCAAGAATCCTATAACTTAATCTGATTAAAAGAGCTAGTTAGACAGCTGCACTATTCATTGTAGGTGGTTAGTTCCATAAGAACATTGTGCCCTCACCTGCAGTGGGCAGCTTGCTGAAAGGGAGCTGTGTGCCTGTGATATTTTTACGTGATTAAATCCCATTATTATCCCCCCACTGATCCATGGCTTGTCATTTCCCATAAGTAACATTGCTCCATGCTACATGTTATGGTTTGTGTAGGCCAGGCAGAGAGCACTAATACTCAGTTCTATCAGACTGTCTGGCGTTGCAGGATGGCTATGTTTCTGAGGTCAAATTGTGAACCTGGCCTTGCTCCTGGGAGGACTAGAAAAATATGTTTCATAACTTCCCATAGTCTTACGCGAAGAGTAAGAAGGAAAAAACATGAAGCCCATAGGCTCAGTTTAGATGAGCTGCGAGGTTGAAATTCATGAAGCAGGAAAGCTGACTGTTGTATAGGAGGTTCCTCACCGTGAGGGGTCACTGCCGTGGGTGCAGAATCTGCCCTAGCTGAGGGCTTTGGGGGATAGGGTAATCATTCAAATAGCCCAGCAGGCACAGACACACAAGATGATAATCTGGAGGAAACTTGCTGAAATAGGAACTTACTTACCTGTTAAAATCACTTAGATGAAGGAATACCGAGAGAATGAATGTCGTGAATTCAGTGCAGATACTTGGGGCTGGTTCCACTGAAGGCAATTTGTTTTGCAGTTGTTTTGCTTTGAATGCAACACAACCTTTATTTTATGCAGCAGAGCACTAATGTCACAAAACGGATGAATGTCCTGAACCAGAGACAGGTTCTCAATAGTTTGGGGCTGAGTTGCTGTCAGTACAGTGGAGAGATACAGTGGTGGCAGATCTTCTGTGAGGATGTAAACTTAATAATCTTTATGAATTTTGAGTAACTCATAACTCCACTTCCTCACCCAAAGAAGCATTATGAAAAGATTGCTTCTAAATCCTTCAGACATTCTCTGCACTTATGATAGATGCCATCCTCTTTACCTTGAGGCGTTGGAAATGAATGTGTTTTTTTTTTCTTCTGTAAGAGATAAAAATGTATACTTTAGAAGAAGCAAATTGCATTTTCATGTTTAAGTTCACTATTTGCACTTGATGTGGTGAGATCCAAATGTGAAGAATTGCTTTTGACATGATTTCTGTGTCTCCTATGTCCCAGGCCACTGCATTATTATGCTGAAATGCACCATCTTATGGCATAAATGTGATGTTGAAAACCTGGAAATAGTATGACATTTCATTCTCTGTCCAGGTTATTTGGGATAATCATAACTTACTTTAAGTATAAAACAACTCAGTTTATCTTAGTGGAATAAAATAGCATCTTATAAGAAAAAATTAAAGTTGGGTGCAGTGGTGCATGCCTATAATCCCAGTGGCTCAGGAGGCTGAGGCAAGAGGATCATAAGTTCAAAACCAGCCTCAGACCTCAGTGAGGCCCTAAGCAACCTAGCGAGACTTTGTCTCCAAATAAAAAAATAGAAAGAACTGGTGATATTGCTCAGTGGTTAGGTACCCCTGAGTTCAAACCCTGCTACCAAAAAAAAAAAAAAAGAAAAAGGAAAAGAAAACTTCATAACCTCCCAAGTGTTATAGGTTTATTTAGAGGCAAAAAAAGGACCTTTTATTTTTAAATATAAAGGTAATCTTAACTTTTTTCTAGAAGTCTGTTTTACATGATCTGTCTTGAACCATCATGTTATACAGTCAAATTTACTCTGTACTCAAAAGTCAAATCATATGGTGTCTTCTGAATTGTAATTTAAATGATCTCTTAGTAACAATGATTTTTCTATTTTTTATGTTCTTTCTTTGGTTTTTCCTAGTTTTCTTTGTGTACTGAAGTGTATGGTATGCATGCGTGTGCAGACACACACATCTGTGTGTAGGCAAGTACCGACTGCCAACCTCTTCTACTGTAGCTCACTGCTGCACACTCCCCATCTTGTGTTTAACGTGTTTCCAGCAGCTTAGAGAGCTGGTGCTAAAGTAAAATGAAAACCATGGAGCTTATATTGCAGTGTGATGTTTGAAAGAGAGATATTGGAAAAGGATGTTTTTTGGCTTGGCTCCCTTTTTAGATGTAATTGCTGCTTCATTAGGACTTGGAAGAGTTTCCTGTGGTTAAATTTAATCAAATGGCTCAGAATAACAAACTTATACACTCAAAATTCCAGGACAGTTCTGTATATGAAACATGATTTTGTTAAATTTGACACACACACTCACACACACACACATACACCCACACACACCCCACTATCTCTCCCAACACCTCTACCACCACCACCACCATTACCACAAGAAGATTTTAAAATGCCATGAGGTTCTATCACAAGACTAATTCCTATTGTCTTTTGGTCATAGACTGGTAAATGGTCATGTATAAATATATGTGGTGAGAAAAACGTTTCAAAAAGTTTGGGGTTTGTTTTTGGTAAGAACCCAAACTTGAGCAAATATGTTTTGAGGGGATCTAGATATTCACGCTTGGACAGATATCAATCATTTGTTCTTCTGGGCCATGAGTGAGGTTGAGGTCATTAGTTTTCTACAGATGGGGAAACTTAGGCTTGAACAGCTGGCCCCAGCAGACAAACACTGGTGTCCTTTGGTGTAAGGGGACAAGCTCACACTCTCCCAAGGCTTCCTACATCACTTTCTGCTGGTGTAGTACTCATCTCTTCACATGTGCACAGGTTGCTTGATTCGTGAGCCTGAACTGAGGTGTTCTTACCAGTGGTTTTACCATTTGTTCTTACCATTGTTGATGCCATTTTCTGGGCAAGAAAACTTAATCTTAGATTTAGATAAGAGTCTGAATTTTCCATTAAAAGCAAAAAGCAGAAAGGAAGGGTTTAGTCTAGTCACCCTATTCTACTTCCTTAAAACCAACTACTTTGAAAGGGCTAAGTTATGTTTCTGCTTCAGAATTCTTTGAGACATAGTGGGAAGTAGGCAATGAAGTGACAAAATGGGTAAGTTCAGGGTAAAGCAGTGTGAGTGTAGGACCTGTACCTGAGTGCAAATGTGCGAAC
>NW_026695245.1:2542500-2545000 GCF_021218885.2 Marmota monax
GAAGGCACTAGCTGTGGTGGCCATAAAACGGTCAGGTAACAAGGAATCCTATTCCCAGAGTTCACCCCTTTACAGCAAGCCAGCCTCAGGAATGGTTGGCTACAGAGGAATTTAGCAGGGATTGGAAGGAGACAGGCTTGCGATGGAATGTGTGATGAAGAAAAGGTGTCCAGGTCACAGGGATTATGCACAGTTCAAATACTGCGTGAGGATAATCAGGAAGTGACTGCATACTGGCCTCCTTGGGGGCTCATCAAGCCAGCACCTATCCCCTGATTAACCTGTGCGTTCCATCAGCCATGTAAATTAGCACAGGCCCACTAGCCCTGGGCCTGGAAGGAATCAAGCTGTGGGAATGTACATATTTTAATAAAAATTGAATATATGTCCCACAGCATCACTCTAGGACTCACTCAGGTTTATTATTCTCACTGGCGTCTAATGTATTATTACTAAGTTATTGAATCTGGTAAATTTGGAAAAGAGTACCAGAAATATTTTGCAATGAGATTTTTGTACAAACCATTTGCGTGGAACTTCAGTTACAAGGTGTAAAAAGATGTAAGGAAAAAGCACCATGCAGCTTCAGTTCCTTGGGATTTTTATTCACGCAGCTCTAACAGGATATGTGCTTAATAGTAGGGGATTTTATATATGCAGGTCTGTATTGCGTGCTGCATCCTTGAGTAAGCTTCATAATTCATGTTCAAAGCTTGGTTCAGATGACTATGTAACCCAAAAGAGATAGTTGAGACTTTAGGGGAAGATTTAGGAGTAAACAGGATATGCTTCTACTCAAAATGGAAATGGGAAATAAAGGAACTCTCTTTTCCATTTGTATTTGAAATTTTTGTTTAGCATGTCAGCTTTCTACGCATTCTTTTTCTTGACTTATCTACTCTAAAATGTGTTTACTAATGTCTATCACCACAGTATCTGGGTGCTTAGGTACTAAAACATGCTTTAAGAATGCAATTCGAACACTGATAAATCAGGTCTGTTTAGCTCTGGGGAAGGAAAATCTAAGTGGGATTTAGTGGAAGGGAATAATATTCCTAAAGGAAATCAGTTTGATGCCAGTAAGCTTTTTTTGAAGTAGAAACTAATTTGAAAGCATAGAGGTCATGACTATAATGGAGGACTGGACTAGACTATCTATCACATATTGGCAATTTGAGGGCTTAAACACCGTAGATGGATTATGGAATAGCTTGCCAAAGTCTGCAATGGAAAGAAGTTCCAGGACCTCAATGAATTTTTGGAAAGTAGGGTTTTAGAGCCACAAGAAGAATTTTTGAAACCAATCCTAGGAGGCATGAGAAATGAATGTCCATTATAATTTCAGGTCTTAATGGATATGGTTTCAACCACAAACTTCACATGTTCTGATGTATCTTTATTTCTATTCTCTAAATTTGAATTTGCATACCAAGAAAAATTACTATTTCAATTATATAATAACACATATACTCTTCACCTTGCTACCCTTTACTTCTTTGCCCCCTCCCCCCAAAAATAATTGTAGGAATCATATCATATGATGTATGTCAACTTCTATCCTGCAATACTGAAGGGAAGTAAAGAATATAGTATGACTTGTTACAGAGAGACAGATTAATGTTTTTATTTCATGTGGAAAGTTTAAGGGTGGCAGCTTGACAGTAAATTTCATCAAAATCTACCCTGCCAGAATGCCAACATTGTTCTTCATTCATTTTAGCATAAGGTTTAATTATTTGCTGATTTTTAATACCAGTCAGTCATTCTTAGCATCATTGAATTAACTCTGAACCCTATATCAGTAAAGAGCCTTATGTTGCCCCATTTTATTATAACAGTGCAATACAGATTAAAATTGCATCTGTTAAGATGATATTGTGTATTTGGATTTCAGCAGACAGAAGCACAATATTCTCATGAATATAACAGTTGGAGCCAATAACCTGTAACCAAGCACATACTTTTTCTATTGCAAAATCTGAACTAGTAAGGATTATGTTTTGGAAAAGATTATGAATCTGTCACCACTAATCTAATCTTTATATAGTGGCTTTGTAAACAATTAGAGACTAAAGACCATTACTTCTCTTGCTCTGATTCTCATCATCACACGTATTTGATATTTCGTAACTTTCTTTTGTTCCATCAGCACGTGCATTATAAAGTGTATAACATTAATAAATAGAGGCATAATGAATGTGACTAATTGATTTTGGCAGTCAAAGACTGGCATACTTTTATACAATGGGGAATCCAATCAAAGAAGCTGAACTGACATTGAGAGCAAGTCTTCGATGCAGTAATGGTTTCTAATTTGGATGGTGTGTGAAGGGAGTAGAACGCAGTCATTCATCGCAACTCGCCACTTAGGTTTTTTTGTTGTTTCTTTGTAACCCTCATTGATCAGATTCTCATTCCCCTACAAGGAAATTTGATGGTTTGAAATACATATTCCACAGCACAACTCCAAGTGTAATTGTTTTAAGGTGTCTGACCAAAG